>NW_025953577.1:509296-540248 GCF_022495145.1 Xylaria bambusicola
ACCCCCCCCCCCCCCCCCCCCCCCCCCCCCCCCCCCCCCCCCGCCCCCCCCCCCCCGCCCCCCCCCCCCCCCCCCCCCCCCCCCCCCCCCCCCCCCTACTCATCAACTCATCACCTAGGGTTCATTACTTACCATCATCATGATCATCATGTGCGGGGGCCTCTCCAGGGGCAGTCGCCGCATCCGCGCTTCTCGAGGCGGCTACTTTCGCGACCTTTTTCTTCTTCTTCCGTTCCTGCTTCTTACTCAAGGGCGCATCGTCATCTGACTTATAGAAGCCATCGATGCCTTTGGGCCGCTCACCCGTTTGCTCGAGCATTTGAAGGTTGAGAAGTTCGTCTATAGCGAGGTTTGCATCTCCCTTAGCCTTTTGAAGGGCCAGCTTGACATCGATGTATTTAAGCGAAACGAACATGGAGGCGAGCTGGCCCACTTTCTCCTCGTGTGTGAGGCCATCCAAAACACTGACATGAATGATACCCGGGACCTCGCGCTCAAAGGTCGGAGACGATGGATGGGACAACGTATCGCGCGAGGGCGAGCTCAATGTCTCGGTGTTCGTGGTCAATTCATCATTGCTTCTGAAATCGCTTTCTGTGGCTTCGGATCTCGGCAGATCATAGCCGCCAGAACCGCTGGGGTTGAAACCAGTTGCCTCCTCAGCCGATACATTCTCAGAGATACTCAACAGAACCTCACGAGCAGTAGCGAACTCGTTTGATTTGCTGAGATCATAATCACCCGTGATGGACAAAATAGTCGCTTCATCCAAACGAGAGGCGAGCTCGTCCTACCATTGTCAGTACGTCCCGTAGACATTATGCATGGTCGTATTCGCCAAAGTAGACAAGTAGGGCTGTTAATGTGCGCCACACACATCGGCAAACACTGAATAGACGAGAACTGGGAAACAGAATCCCAGCTCAAAAAATAGTTGAAGCGAGCGTTTGTGGGCATTGGGCTAAACGAGAGTATTCAGACTAAGGCGACTCACAACTAGTTTTTTCGTAGGGTCTCCCATAATAATGCAAATGGCTATTTACGTCAAGTCTAAAAGACTGAAAGTACTGTATCAGGAGAATTAAGGGATGGTGGATGCGCAAGAGGAGCAAGAGGAGCAGCAGAGCGTATAGGCGACGAATGCAAACGCTGAGGCATCATTCTATGTAGTTCGGAGTCTTGGATTGTTGCACCAAAAGTTTAAAAAGCAAGCAATCCAAAACAAACAGCGGCAGGGTATTACAGCAAACGGAGAGTGCAGGATAATGAGACGGGAGTGAGCGAACAAAAAGGATCGATCGCCGGCGGATATGTATGACAAGGCAGGAAAAAGTGACCTTTCCAAGGTTGCGAAAGTATAATACGGTACCTGTCGTTCATTGGCCGCCTGGCCGCCTGGCAGCCGGCACCACTGCGATGCCAGGTGTTGGCTAGCCACGCCGGGGCACCTGGCCAGGGCTTTATATCACAACGAATACCTATATCAAAAGGAATTGAAAGCTGTCACAAGAATAAGGCGATACCACCTCTCGCAAGGTTGGATGCATCCCCGAACTAGAAGTGTGGCTAGTCTAGAAGTGCAGTGAACTTAATACGCCGTAAAAGGCCATTTCGGAACCTGAAATCTGGCTTTAGACAAATCATGAAAACTCCGGCGCCCGCCAGTTAATCCCGGTACACGTAGACTAGGAGAAGGGTGTAAGTACTGATAACTCATCACATGAATTTTACAGCACGCAATCTTCAGAACTCGCGGCTCTCGCCTATATCACAGACGTCAAATAACCCTGTCTCAGGGAGGCCTTTCCTTTTCAACGCCTCTTTGAGCAGCTTAGGAGGTTCCAAGGGGTGCTCCGAAGTTAGCACCCAGGTACCCCAGTGAATGCCCATGGCCCTTTTGCAATTAGTATCGCGAAAGATTTCGACAGAGTCAAACGGATTTGCGTGCATGCTGTGCAAGAGTAGGTTGTCAGTAACTGTCATTTCTGGCGTGACGTATGATAGTTGTCGTGCAGGCACCACGATTCTACATAGGATAGGGGTGGAGAGGAGAGGAGGTAGACGACTCCGAAGACCACTTACTGTGAGAAAATATGCCGTGGGCTGTAGGCGCCAATAGGGATAAGTCCTAGGTCAACCGAGCCGAGATGTTCTCCGATCTCCCGGAACTGAGGACACACGGGCAAATTCAAAAACTCCGGGCCCCAGTCATCAATACCCTCGGCGACCTTGGGAACTGTGCGGTAGCCCGTATCGCCACCAAACCAGACTGTCTTGTCCGCAGACTTGATTCCCCATGAGGCCCAGAGGGTTCGGTCCCTATCGAGTCCATTCCTGCCGGATGAGTGCTGGCAAGGGAGACACGAGATTTTGGCTTTGATTGGTTCAAGCTGTGTGTTTGTTTCCTTTGATTGATTGGGGGTGAATGTGACCTCTGCTTCGTCCCACCAATCCATCTCCGTCACTTTGTCGATACCACTCGACTTGAACCATTTCTCCAGTCCCAGGCCCACGAAAAAATGTGCTTCGGGATGGTGTTTCTGGATCTCCTTCACAGAAGGATACGACAAATGGTCATAATGAGAATGACTGATGACGACGGCATCGACGTAAGGGATGTCAGCTATGTCACACGGCCGCTCTGTGTACCTCTTGAAGCGCTGGATGTTTACAGGTGCACAGCAGTCCTCAAACACAGGATCAAACAATACCCGCAGTCCTGACGGATACTCAACATAGTAACATGCGTGGCCAACTGCCGTCACCCTAGGTTAGCTCTGACTGCAACCACAGGTTTTGTCAAGTGCCTCGGACATTCGAGGGGGTTGATAGCATAATCATTTGAAAGTGAGGGTATATAGAGAGCCTTCATAAGCTAAACGCGAATGAAATCAAGAGGGGAATGGCCAACAATTACTTACGCCACGTAGCTCGGAGCTGGGAACACTCTGTGCGTGTCGGTAGGAATTGAGGTTTCACCACGGGCACGAGGTTGTCTGCCAGCTTTGGGGCGGGCATCTTCTCTATGCCAAGTAAGGTTTTTCTATGCCGTAAGGTTGCATTAGCCACACCTCAGGCTCCCATCTATGTCGAGTCGAGGGTAATAGATTGGAGCTTCCACTTACACCACCATTGGCACAAATACCGTTAATGGCGGGAACACGTGTGATGAACAGGGATTTTGGAACCTAATCGTCTCCCCATGCTTATTTTTGATGTGATGGTCTTTGGCGTTCTTCCCTGACACTTTGTCAGAAACGGGCTGTGCCGCGACTGTGCAAGCGTAAGCCGCCATGGCAATTCCCGAGGTCTTGGTCCCGGCTGAGGCAAGTTTCCTGTATCGAGTTACTGATGGTGGAAGGCGAGATCCCGACCACAGAAGTCGTCTTAGGAATTGCATCGGGCGCTAGCCGTCTGTGGGATGAAAGAGAGAAAAGGACGGGGAACGAGAGGGGAGCCGTGTTGTACACAATATTTAAACACGTCTTATCTGCATCGAGTCGCCAACCGAAGTGGTGTACTGTACTACAGAGTACTTATGTATATTGCAAATGCGAATCTGACTCGGCCCCTTGGCGTGCTGTCTCTGGGTCGCCTAGCTTCTGGCCTACGAAGTAGGTAAGGAGTTGGTTGGTCGGTATGCGATGCTAGCGGCGAGGGCCTCGATGCGACGGGTGTCCGCGTGCTGCTTAACTCCGGCTGTAAGCAGGCCATACCACCCAGTCCACACTTGCAAGTTGCCTCTAATCCTTAACTCCGGTGCCACCGTACGAAGTAATCCCTTTGAATTAACATTTGATTGAGGAGATTGAGTAAGTAAACAGGAGATGATTTGGGTTAATTCATCAATAAGAAGATAGCCCCGGCCTGTCTATACATAGGTAGCAAGGTTAGATTAGATAGGCCGAGAAGACTGAGTGGGACCTGATTCTTCCTCTCAGAAAACTCAGGCGTTTCTTCGCCAACTAGATAACCCAAATAGTGTACGATGCTCTTTTGCACGTTGCGATGGCTTGAAGGAAATCTTAGCATTAGAGCAGTAACGCTGCTGAGAATGTACCTTGTTTGAGACAAAGGCTGATCTGCTCTGAACTATGCCACCAATAACTTGTGTGAGCTGAAAGTGTAAACCGTACCCCTCCGTGTTGACAATAGGACCGTTCTCTACGCTTCATACCCCTGAAATGTAAGCCTAGGAGAACGGTCTGTGCAACGAATGCCCATATTATACGCTGGCCTTTGATGTCTGCCTGCTCATACCATCCTCAAGCATTTCCTCTGGCGCCCTTTGAAGGACTCACTACATCTATTTAACATGCCCAAAGCCAAACATTTGTTGCCATATCCAGTTGTTGTCCTGCATACTGCGACCCCGCCTGCCATCACAAGCGACAGCGATAATCCAAAATTGAGCCACGCTACAGTCTAGGCGGAATCGTGTTATGCGACCTCGTTCCCATCTTCACTTTCGTCTTCCGGCGGAACCCACAATAACACGCCTTCTTTGTCGCTCTTCATTCCCTCCGTTGGTATGATCTTCAAGATTTTCTGAAAGTACTTATCTCGAACTACGAGCGTCGGACGAATCCATGTACCCTTCACGATTGGTAGTAAACGGTAGGTTACGGACCGTCTTGCAACAGGGAGCACGTTCAGGGTCGTGGTTTTAGCACCAGAGAAGGCGAACTCGTCACTCGGCTCCATGGTAAGACCGAAAGTTAGGAAGTGAGAGGATGGATTCTCTATCGTGATATCAAGGAAAAGGAGTTGGGATAGTGATCTAGACGGCGAGACTGGAGACGATGGAGAAGAGGAATAAGAAACCGTGGCTAGGACCCGGGGCTCGGAAACTGTTACGAAGAATCTTGGTAGTGGTAAAGTCGTGATGTTCAATACCGTATCAGAGGCACTAGCCCGTCTCCATTTTATAGTGAAAGCGAGATCTGCCGTCGCAGGGGATCGATCATCCAAGCTGGATTTCTGGGAAACGAGATCAAATTGCGCTTCCTCGATTGTTTTAGGGTTAAGGGTTCGACCACCGGCAGGGAACGCCTCAGCCTTCGATGCAGTGCAAGTTACATTACCCTGTGTGGTGATTACTTTCACTTCAAGATCTGAGATTAATACATCCTCTTGAGCGAAAGAGGCATAACGCGTGATAAGAGCCCATCTCTGCGCTAGTCCACAAGACCGTAGGGCAACTGCGTCACCGTCCGGAAGGTTCTGTATATTCTCAGTATTGAAGAGACTGGGCCATTCATGATGGACCCTCGGTAACATGTCGTAACTCGCTTCGAATGGAGAGACAATATTGAAGCGATAGAGCGCGTCCTGGATAATAGGTGTCGATAGGTCTGAAACGAGGTAATAGAAGACTTTGATGCTAAGATCCACCACAGTGGGCATGTCGATAGGATTAAGCGTAATGACAACGGCCGCCGACTCTCCCGCACTGATAGGGTTCATCTGAATACCGCGCAAGGTTTTATCATCACCTTCTAAAGTAAACGATTGTGCAGCGCCACCAACAATTTGAACTTCATATGGAGGGGTGCCACTCCCTAGCAAAGTGACATCCATTCTTGCAGTTGCGTCGCTGGCTTCTTCGTTCATTATGTCTAGGCTAAGCTCGATGCGTTCATTCGTGTAATATTGCTCTAGCATTCGGCGCGCCACGATTTCCATCTTTGGGGGCCTTGGAAGAATCCTAATACTGTGAGGATCTGGCCGTATGAACTTTCTCTTTGAAAACAAGCTAGAAAACCATTGTCTCGAGGATGCCGCTCGGCCAGGTTTCATGCTATAATTGAGTGAATATGTTTCGGATTCTAAAGAGAGCTGTATAGATGTTGCCTTCGCTTCGCCAGGCTCTCTGAGTGGGACGTCAAATTCAAAGACTCGAGTGTGACCCGGAAATAGGGTTAAGTCCTGCGTTCCTCGAAGGACGGTTAATTTGCCTTGTGGAAGACTGGCATCATCACTATCGTCGAATACCGCATCATCTCTACTGATTTCGATTTCCTTGATGACAATCTTGGCAAGTTCCAATGTCTTGCTGGGTAGGTCTTGGCTTCGACTTTTCTCATGCTCTATGAGAATCTCACGCAGCCCACCCTCAACAAGGATATTCAGAGACTTCAGCGTAATGGGGGCTGCATCAGAAAATGCGCTAGAAACCAGGGTTAGCTGTCCAGGGCATGTCTGTCCGGCTTTTCCTTCTTCGTGTCTAAAAACGAAATCAGCGTGGACAAAAGATGTTAAATGCTCATCGTCAAGATTGATCAACGGTGGCTTCTCCACGCTAATTCCATCTAAAGCCTTTGAGATATCGTAATGCCAGTCTGGGCGCCTGGAAAATGCTGTGAGTTTATCAGTGATGTTCTTACAGTGCATTCGAAGAGGCTACGAACCTTTATTCATCAGTTCCCAGTCAATGGCGACGATGAGCTCTTTCTGGCCGGCTTTAAAAGCTGCATGCCTCAAGGTCCAGCTCACTACTTCGATGATATCCCACCAACCTTCAGACCGAAATGCAATATTCCTCCAGAAGGGAGCAAGCAGCTCTAGAATTTGTTGCCACTCTCCCAGCAGTTCAAGTTCCCTACACGCATCGAGAGCTAATTCAATCGAGGCACGCTTCTGGTGCCGTTTTTGGAATTCGGTTCGTGCAAGAATTAGGTGATCAAATATCAGCTGGGCATGATTGATGCCAAGCCCTTGAAGGGGAAATTCTTCGTGCGGCTCCGGGCACATGTAGGTGTCATAGTTGTAAGCTTTCCTTGTAATTCCAGCTTTACTTGACTCATCTGGAGGCTTTCGGTCTACTTCAGGTATAGACTGCGCAAATGTACGCCTATCTAGCAAGTGCCGTGCTGCGGATCGGTACCAATATCCAGAATGATGAAGCAGCTCCCACGGTTGAAGCCGTTCAGCGGATAGATTCTTCTCTGGTGGGCGAAAGAGTAACAGCGACGATGGTTCTAATTCTGGGAAGTTTACTTTTTCAATCAAGTTGGCCATCACTGCACACCATCTTGCTTGCCATGCTTTCCAGCCACTTCCAAAACCAAATATTAGTGAGTTTTCAATGAAATGCTGGGGAGATTGAGGGCGTGTACAGAGTTTTTTATGGGCATTGGCTAGAGCTGGCAATAATTTTATCGAGGTGGCTTGGTAAGGGGCAATAAAAATTCTTCCAACTTACTAATTTTGTGTACCCTGACCTTTTCGGTCTACTATGTCACAAATCCTCTCATTATGTATCTGCCAACGCCGTACAGCAGCTGTACTTTGTCCGCTTAGCAACAGGCATTTCAGCGCTCGTATTGCTACTATATCGGCCAGAAGACGAGCATCATTAAACCTCGGGTTCCATGTGGGAATAGTCTCCAGCAAATCCTCACCAAGTAGAGTTTCGTAGGCTTGTTCGTAAGATCTCAAGGCAACATCAAATTCTTGGCGAAATTCAGCTAGAACGGCTGTCTTGAAGTCGTACCGAGTATTCCATCCTTGAAGACTTAGCGTATGGGACGTCCCAGTGGTTGGAGGTATCGTGGGCTGAGGGGCGACTCCACGCGCCTTTTTCTTACGAGAGTGGCGCCCAAGGTCACGGTAGTATTCAAGAGCTTGGTCAAAGATGGCAGTTAGAACATTGTCTACGGCTGTTTCCAACTCAGCTTCTGTTCGTCGAGTAGGCAGAACAAAGAGAGATGCCTTAGGGTCGAGCCCTGTACTTCTCCTTATATTCTCAAGCCTTTCTTGAAACTGAGAGACGGTGGTAGGGGACTGGTCACTGAGAATAACCACAGCTAGGCGGGTCTTGTAGCCGGATTGATTGATAGCATTCTTGATAGCATTTATATCTGCCTTTAGCTGATTGTCATGCAGGGTCGCCAGAGTTGGGTCGGAGGTTAGGGTGTAAAAGCAAAGGTACACGCTTGGTATTAGATGCTGATGCTTATGGAGCCATTGTGTGTCTATCAAGCCATCTGGGTAAAGCGTTGAACCTGGACTCAGGGGTGAGAAGGGAGAGTGCAAGACGAATGCAGAGGTGGGAGCATCCAGATTGTCGGGAAGCCGGGCGCGACGAGGCGGCAGTAGAAACTCCTAACATAGTACTTTAGGACATATCATTTCAGAGACAATCAGCGTTGCGCACAACAAAAGCTATAACATACCCGCCCAATGGTCTTGACTTTGAACTTGAATTTTTTGGGATTATCTCGTGACTGCCAGGGAAGATTAGTAGCATCAGCTTCTTGGATGAAGCGCAACAAAGTTTTGGCTTCCCGTGTATCGACGGCGGAGAGCTCAGAACGCACAAGAATGCCCCGCTCTCTCAATTCGGGATCCGTAGGCAAAGGCTTCGCTTTCGCTGGACTGGCACCGAGCCCCGAGACTACCAAGAAAGGGACATTGTGATCTAGACTCCCCGGAGGATACTCGTCCATTTCTTCAACGTGCAGCGAGGTGTATCGCACACATGGACGGCATGCAAGTTGAGAGATCAAAGCGCAGCCCACTGACGATGGTGAACTGGAGTCATGCGCCGGAGCTGGGTATGCCGTACTGCTATACCGGGATTCTTATATGATCATTTCCTAAGGACATGTCTTAGTCTATGACACCCGTACGAACTTAGAGATATCAGAGCTTGATATACTCACGAGACACTTTCCGAAGCACCGGGCCTGGTGCGCATCCGGTTGAGCTTGCCTGTTCTTGAGCTAAGGGGGATTGCGGCGCAAGTAGTAGGTACATATGTAGTGTATGTACCTAGGTAGTTTTAGTGGACTTAGGTAGCGCCGCAAAGCTACAGTCCAGCTAGATTGGTACCTGCGTGAGTACATAGGTAGGCACCTATCTAGGCACTTGGTATGTACGCAAGACCTAACACTTATCTAAATGTAAAATGCAGCCTCGTCCGCCCATCAAGATGTTCTTAGGTACCTAGCCATCATACAGGTCACAGCGCATCTCTACTATGTATCCTTGGTACTTATTTAGGAATCTCGGATAGTGCCTATGGAAACATCATGGGTGGCATGTGGAAGCCAAATTAGCTCTCCGGATCTAGTGGAGTTACAGCAACTGGGCACCATTAAGGGACCTCAACTCTAGGTACCTAGGTAGGTATGTACCTGTGATATGTACCTATGATATGTGCCTACGTTATGTACCTAGATACCGGTACCTACTACTGCGATAAGATGACAAGTTATGTATTTAGTAGGTAGATACCTGATAGCGGCACCAGGGAGCATTCGGCTAGATACATAATGATGTGGGGAATGAGACAGCAACTGTCCAATCCTCGAGCACTCAACTCTGCCGCGACTTGACGGAGCTGCTATCTTTAAAACTGCGGGCAGCCTCGTCGCTGAGTTATCTTCCCTTCCAGCAGCCCCAGAACTGATTATCTGTATTTCAAGCCGTATAGCCACTGTCCTTTGTATTCTATTCACAAACTTGGACTGAGAACCTCCAACAGAGCATAGAATCTCTTGATACTCATCCAGCGCCTTCCGACTCCATAATACTACTTTTGCGATCCTCGCGTCGCCGCGTCTTCTACCATTACCCGCCCCTCGTCAAGACCCGACATTCTCTGCAGATTATCTCGACGCACGCCCAGGCGTTGGATTGAACGATTCGCAGCATTTACGCTTCTGTTCATCGGCATTCTCGTTATTCGGAAATACAACACGTTTTTCCCTTCTACCTACTCTCGCGACAAGCCGCCTGGACGTCTTGGTGCCCTTATTCGACGAAAAGGCTTTGCCCGATACGGTCGCAAGGTGGTGACCATGGCTTCTCAACATGTTATCTTTGCAGAAACGATCGCGGCGATGAAAAAAGCTCGGAAGCGGAGAGCATACGGTATGTTGAGCTCTACAAAGCTCGTAATTTTCGTACTAACACCAAGCGTACCAGAGTCGGACTCTGATTCTGAAGTTGACTATCACGGGAACCGCGGCCATAAACTTAAGAGGAGAGCCAGATTCACACACGAAGGCCAACTGGTGGCGCCGTCCGGGCCCGAGGTATACAAAGAGGTGAGATCATCCACCTGGCCTTACCCTATCGTACTAATACTAAGGATTCAATAGATTGTAAACCACGCTGGGTATCAACGAGCGATCATCAGCCGGAATCCCCCACTTATCGACGACGAAGGGTACGAAATTGATAGTGACGATGACGAAGAACAAATTCTCGATGCCATGAACAATGCCGCAGAGTTCAATCCATACACAAACATCCGCCTAGAGAGTAAGTCTCGCCAACTTCAGGATTCTGTGTATAGATCGTTAACATTGATATTCGTAGATGTTCTAGCACCCTTAACGGCAGTCACGGACCTTCCGACGCACCAAACATTATCGAGACCGTATACGTCTAAAACCCTTACCGAACTTACCAAACAAGGCTGTAGTCTTATGCACAAGGAAAACGCGGCTTTGTGGAAAATCAAACACCTCCAGACAAAATTGGTTGGAGACCATAACTGGGTACCCTGTGAGCTGATGATAGGGCCAAACGATATTGAGTTATTCAACGATGATTACGTTGATCGCTCACAAGAGTCTCTCAAGTCGGATAGCAATACGCTCATGCTCGAGCACACGCACACGCACAGCGAAGCCAAATCAAATGGACATTCCGCTACTAATGGCGATGGCCAACTCAAAAGTCCTCATACTACTCGACATGATCCTAGCAAGCTCGACAAACCCGGTATCTTGATGACCGACGCTGATCCTACACCAAACGAAGCTGCGACAGCCCAGGATCCGAGATTTGGGAAGCATAAAATCAATCAGGCATCGTCGTCAGGCAACAAAGACCTGGAGCATACCGATTCAAGGGCCAAAGAAGCAGATACTCAGTCACAACAGAACGGACAAGTCATCAATCAAAAGGAAAAACATGTTGCGGAAGCTCTGATGGCAGACTGGCAGACGGTGAACGGCTCAACCGTATCTACCAATTCTGACAAGGCTAGGGTGCAAACCTCCCAGCTCAATGAGGCGGCGAGGAAAACTGTCAACGATATGAGTCGACCGGTGTCTGCCATATCAGATTCAACGAGTGATCTTCCAATACATCCCATGTTCATACCCCCACGATCAGCCCGTCCTGATCGAGATCTGGGCATCCCAGAAAGTGAAGCAGAAGATATGAGGCGTATTTTTCAGCTTTTTGTTCAAAAACAAGAGGAAGTCTGTCGTGGGGTGAAGCGTTTATATGAAGGACTTCTTCGAGCAGAGAGGATGCGCAAGACTGTGTTACAATGGTCTAAATACGAAGCGCACGTGGGTCCAAACAGGGACATGTCTGATGGGGAAGACTGGTATGATAAGGAGGAATGGGGCTTTGACGAGGACCTGAAAAAGGGCCAGGACGAAGAGGAAGATGAGCCCCAAACGACGAAGAAAACCAGGACTCGGCGCTGAGAGCACAGGCAAAGAAATTAGATATGCTTTACGAATTTGAATTGTAAATGGATACCCAGGACCATGCAGACAGCTTGGTTCTATCACAATCGAATACCTCAAGAGGAAGCATTCTTGCTTAAGGTTATCGTTTAGGCTATTAGCAATGTGGCTAGGTCGATGCTACTAAGCCTCGTGCGGGACCCCGTAGTGCTCCATTTGACAGGTTCAATTAGCCAGGTGCTTCGCGCCTCGAATCAGGATAGGAATTTGGGCAGCAATCTAGGGTTGTACGACCAGAGTACGCATAGGTAGGCTTTGGTTCTATGCTCACGTGGTGATTCTGGGTGGTCTCAGGAGGGCAATCCAGTTGGAGCATGATCGAGCAATGATAAAGCCAGGCAAGCGCCAATGCCGTCAGCGACAAATGACGGCATAGTACTGTACTCTGGAATGGGGCCTGCCGGGTTCCCATGTAGGCGGCGCGCTCTTGGTTGGTTCTGAACCCCCGGTCACCTGTTCTGCGTCATTCAGCCAGAAGCAATCTTGATCCTCCAACCGTAGCCACTCTTCGTCACCAGGTTAGCTCTGGAACAATTCAACATTCTTCACCATTAGACGTCTCCAAGCTGTTCACGGCGAGATAGACTCAAGCAGCCATGGCGCCCGTTCATCCCGCAGCTGGCCAGCTAGTTGATTTCAGTCAGAAGAGCCTGTTTAGTACGCCTACCACCACACTATCCCTGACCAAGTGGTTATAGACAGAAATACTAACACACGAGCTTTGCAACGCAGTTTCGGCCCTCTCTATTGCTTTCAATCCTCTTTTCTGGAAGTGAGTCGCTCCCCAGTATGCACTTATCATTGCCTAATGCGA
Source organism: Xylaria bambusicola (assembly GCF_022495145.1). Taxonomy (NCBI): domain Eukaryota; kingdom Fungi; phylum Ascomycota; class Sordariomycetes; order Xylariales; family Xylariaceae; genus Xylaria; species Xylaria bambusicola. The sequence continues at coordinate 521,609 of NW_025953577.1, forward strand.
CGTTGACCGGATACTGATATTTCCCTCCAGCATCGTAGCGAGGCAAGGTTCGACGCCCCCTCTTCGCTTACCCCGTCGAGGATAGAGCCCGGCATGCAGTACTGACGCAGCGTAGAGTATCACAATAAAGTCCTTACTAAGCTATTCGGCGGCCGCTCTCAAACAGCCTGCTATGCGCTTGCTATGACCATCTTCTCCCTAGGCCTTGTCCGTGATGGTCTCTACGAACGCGCTCTCCGCCATCAGCCATCCTACCCACTCCTCGAAACCACCGAAGCGCAATACCTTGCGTATGCTTTAATCGCCGTTGGAAACATTCTCGTCATATCCTCAACATGGGCCCTGGGTATTACGGGCACTTTCTTAGGTGACTACTTTGGTATCCTCATGGACAGCATCGTTACAGGGTTCCCATTCAACGTTACAGATGCCCCCATGTACCACGGATCGACCTGCAGCTTCCTTGGAACTGCCATCCTGTATGGCAAACCAGCAGGCATCCTGCTAACGCTATGGGTATACATTGTCTACCAAATCGCTCTTAATTATGAGAACCCTTTCACAGCTGGTATCTATGCCAAGAGGGATCGCGAGCGTGCTACAGCTGAAGGAAACGATAAGAAATCACGGTAATAGCCTACTCCGCTATACGACAAGTTTTAGCGTATTTTGGCTATTCTACAAATTTGTGAAGTGTCAGCTATATTGGCACTTTTACAACTAGCCGCATATGGCTCATCCGAGTAGACAGGGACCAGCACATGGCACGATGTAATAAACTGCGAGGCTTAATGTAAAAATTAGGATGGCCGGTCTCGCACCGACAGGAGACAACCAGTTATAGAGAGAAGGTATCCACCAACAGTCGAGTATGGGGTAGAAGAAAAAGAGATAGAGAGAGAGAGAGAGAACATACAGATGGTCGAGACTGGAAGCGCGAGACAAGCTGGACTTTGATAATAATGTTGCAATGAAGTTATTACTGTCTGTGAAGATACTGCGTATGCCGTAGCTAGTAAGGATCGTGGTCATGCTCATATGGGGTGTGTGCATCGCGTCGTGTTCGAACTTCTTGTTCGAGAGTCGTGCAGTTATGATCTGATCTACCCCGCCTCTACGCACGATCGCCGTCGAAGTCGCAGTTGATGATAGTCCAAAGTTCTTTATTCCCATGTATGGCGTGCCTCAGGAGCAAGGGTGTCTATCCACAGTGTTTATGACAATCTTTCTCTCGTTGGTCCCTGGGCAGTTTTTCATGATCTACGTTTCGAGTAGCGTAGAACTGTAGTTTTGCTTTCAATCTCCCCGAAACCCCTTCCCATACTTGTTTTGTATAGACTAGAGTTCCGTCAGTAGTGCTCTTTAACATCCGATGTCGTGTCTGTGATCACCTACCCGGGCATAGCCCTCGACAGACCTGCAGAGACAACCACTCCAAATGTTAGCCTGCAGGAGATTAAGCAGAATACGGACGTGTCCAGGGACTCGAGCGTCTAGTCGACTGGGAAACCGCCCCGCCAAGCTACAGGTTCTTCACGCAGGCTATCGCCGGGATGTGGACAAGGTTCAATCTAGACTTAATACAAAACGTGCTGGATTTTGATCATGATGATGATTCTGTTCACAATTTTGTAATAATCAGATAGGTAAGGCTATCGCAGGGCGATCAAGACATATGTAGTTTTATTGCCGTTGGCTGAAGACTCTGGATATACCTAGTCGACGCTCTCACATGATGCAAGTAAGATTTCACCTACCTACCCGGGTAGGTAATGGATGGCAGGCTATAGGCGCCTCAAGGGTTCAAGGGCGTGTCAGACCGGAGAGCGTCCAGAGGGATCATGCGCTCCCACCCTCGAACCTCGAACGCGCAGCTGCAAGCAAGGGCCTATCCCCATGGGCATCCAATCAAGCGCCAAGAAAAGGCTGCACAAGGCTCGGGAGGAGGCACCGGGACATCGGCCGGGCAGGCTCCCGGATAGCCGTAATGGGCGATCTTATCAATCACACCGTCATTTTGCCGAGCCCGACTATCGGCGAGGCCTCGGTATCTACCATTACCGGCTTATAAGCGCAACTATTATCGTGAAAACGGAAATATCACATCTTGTCAACGTGCATCTCGTCTAGCCGCCATCTGCATCTGTCTTGCTTGAACTGTATCAATCGCCTGCACTCACACTCTTACACCGCTTGTATCTTCCATCGCCACTGCATCTGCGACTGGACGGAAGCGAGGCAACCAGCAGCATCATCTCGCTACCAGAATCTGGCCACCCTGCTCCCCCGCGGATTGTAACCATTATTATTTATATCAACGCCCGCCGTATAGCCTACGACGGAGCCCAACGCGTGACCTCGACCTTCGCGGCTTGCTCTTGGGCCGTTAAGCAAAAAGTCCGGGGTCTTGATTGGCCGGATATGAATAAGACGTCGAGGACTGATGAACCATACGACGGCGAAGGACTGAACCAGAATCCCAATATCTTCTCCAACGACCTCGTCACCAACGAGGACTTCAACGGTATCGCTAACGCCCGCGAACGTCGGGCACGCAACTCCAGGAGCATGGCTAACTCGGGTCAGCCCATCGCACGGGACGTGTCCGTCGCCTCTGATGATGATGACCGCTCCAGCATTAGTAAAGGACTGGCCCTTGGGGACGGCCAGCCGCCTGAGAAGTCCATGAACTTGGCTCAGGCACACGACGGCCCGGCAGCGTCGTCCAACGCGTCCGTCTCCGCGTCCCCTAAGAAGCGCAGCGGTCCGACGAGCCTTCTGCGGAAAACCTTCATGTACATCGTCACCCTCGGGAAATTCGTGGGGCCCGGCTTCCTCGTCGCCGTCGCCTACATCGACCCGGGCAATTACTCCACCGGCATCAGTGCCGGTGCCGCCTTTCGCTTCCAGTTGCTCTTCATCATTCTGCTCAGCAACCTGTTCGCCATCCTGCTCCAATGCCTCGCGGTCAAGCTCGGCACTGTCACGGGCATGAACCTGGCTGAGTGCTGTCGTGCCTTTCTTCCTAGATGGATGAACTACTTTCTGTACTTCCTCGCTGAAGCGGCTATCCTCGCAACAGACATAGCTGAGGTGAGTTTTCCTTCGAGGTTCATCTTTGTAGTTCATGGCCCCAATTCCACCTCGGCTTTCTTGTTCTCGCCTGCTCACTGGTAGAATCTAGGTCATCGGTACAGCCATTGCGCTGAACTTGCTGATCCCCGCCATCCCGCTTGTCGCGGGATGTGCGCTCTCCATCTTGGATGTTTTCATCATTCTCTTTTTCTATCGGCCCACCGGTTCCATGAACGGTCTCCGCATCTTCGAGATCTTCGTCATGCTCTTGGTCTTGACCGTCGCTGCTTGCTTCTCCATCCAGCTCTCGCTCATCAAAGATACCCGCGTTGGTGAGGTCTTCCGCGGCTACCTTCCTAGCGATGTCATTACCAAGTCAGAAGGGCTGTATCAGGCTTGCGGAATTCTGGGTGCCACCGTAAGTCGACTTTCACTAAAAGCTGCTTGGGCCTATAGCTGGCTCGAGTGGACATAGCATGTGTCATATAGATCTTTGTCCCTTTATTAATCGGAAACGAAATAGGTGATGCCGCACTCGTTATACCTCGGTTCAGGGGTGGTTCAGAGTCGTTTGAGAGATTACGACCTGAGGAAAGGTCTGTTGCCAGAGAACTCGGCCGGCTACACCGTCGAGGACCTAAAAACTGGGGATAAGACGTATTACGTCCCCAGTCTAGCAGCCATCAAGTATTCTCTCAAGTACACCTATACCGAGGTGGGCGTGACCCTCTTCACCTTCGCCCTCTTCGTCAACAGCGCCATCCTCATTGTCTCCGGCGCCAGCCTATTCGGGAACCCCGACGTCTCGGACGCTGACATCTTCAGCATCCACGATTTGCTGGCCAAATCCATCAGCCCCTTTGCCGGCGTCATCTTCGCCCTCGCGCTGCTCTTCTCCGGTGTCTCAGCCGGCATCGTCTGCACCATCTCCGGTCAGATGGTCAGCGAAGGTGCCCTCAGATGGAAGGTTAAGCCCTGGCTCCGCCGCCTCATCACGCGGTCCATTGCTATCACCCCTAGCATCATCGTTGCCGGTGCCACGGGCCGCTCGAAGCTCAACGACGCTCTTAACGGGACGCAAGTCGTCCTTAGTATCGTGCTGCCCTTCGTCTCAGCCCCTCTCATCTGGTTCACTTGCTTCAACAAGTATATGGTCGTCCGGTCCGGCCAGTCCAGGGTGCGCGTCGAAGGCAAGGACACAAGCCCGGCCTCCACCAGTGCTGCGGGCGTGCTCGAGAAAACTGACCAAGAGGTCGGTGAAGAGACCGAGCGAATAGTGAAGATGGGGAACCCGTGGTACATCTGTGTTGCGGCCGTAGTCGTCTGGCTTCTCATTGTCATTCTCAACGTCGCCAACCTAGTGCTTCTGGGACAAGGCTAGGCTTGGGGAACGCTACAAGCAGACAGGCCTGCATAGTAGTAGAGTAGAGGATCAGCCCAGAGGGCAAGATAGAGTTTCCACTTCGCCTTTATATTTCTTTTCTCTCTAATCGCCCGCCGCCATACTATCGACAATTCACTCACCCTGTTCCCTATCTTCACAGTCCTTACATGTTAGAACGCACAATGATTCTTGTCACGGCCACTCACTCACTCACTCGCTCATTCCCGGGAATCGGGTGCAAGACGCCCCCTCCCTTTCTCCTCACCTTGCCGATTATCGGCTCTCGCGACATCCACGTCGCATCACATAACGCCACGTTACGCCACGTTACGACTCCAACGAAGTTCATGCGAGTTTTCTGCGCGAAAAAAATCTCAACTTGTTACTCTCCCAGTCACTACAGCTACATCACACTTGATGCGAATTCTCAAAACAGAGGGGAGCGTAAAAAAGCTCTTCTCCTTCTTTCTTTTCTGGATACATAAATATATAGCAGTTGTTGACCAATAGCAAGCACCTATATAGATAAACAATCTCAAAAGAAAGATACTCGAAACACAGCTTTCCCCCTAGCTCGTACCATGCATCTTGTTTTCGGCAGTAGATCAATCTTATCCATGCCTCATCTGTAGTCAATTATCCCTAGATTATGTCGCACGCGCTGAACACCTTCATACGCCCTTGTTCAGCCTGGTTGCCCATTCGGCCATAGATTCGCACGGTCATTTGTATTGAAGATGGAGTTATTCGTCTTTCACCTAATAAGTTACATCCTGGATATCCAGTCGCATTTTCTGACTTCAACAGCCCTGCCATTTCGTATATAGTTTTAGGGACATTTGTATGACAACAATGGGATTATCATGTCGGTAACGCTATGCGCATTTGCGCTCGGATCTCATTCGAATCAACTCACTCTGGTATGGGATGAAAGACTTGATCATAGCAGACCACAGAGGCTGTTTCTTATTATATAAAATTGAGGCAAACATAGACATAGATGCCTGGGGTACTCTTGGCCTCTAAACCGGAATTAATAACAGTCATAACGACATTATAATAGTACAATCGCCTGATAGCGGGACAAGCGTGTCCCTATTAAGCACCTTCATGCCCGCGCTCCGAGAAAATAATAATCCAACCACCCCACCTTACTCCAAGCAATGCCACATGTACGATCAAAATGCGTCGATCCCCACCCTTTTTCTAAATTATCAGGGGGGCCTAATGGATAGGACCCTGTCCTCGCGAGAAACGCCCTCTAGGCGTAACAATGCAGTAGGAATGGATTAAGGGCTTGGTGTATCCTCCAAACTGTATTCTTCTTTCGTGTTTCTGACCCAACCACGACTCATTTCCACGGCCCGTTCCCAACGGTCGTACATGAGCTTTATTTTACCGGGTTTGCCGACCGGGTCAAAGTTCTTCCGACCAGGTTTGTTTTGAGTGATTTCGAAGAGTTCTGGCAGGGAAGTCCAGCAACCTTTAGTGGCAAGTCCGGCAGCAATTGCTGCGCCGAGAGCAGTTGTCTCACGCATCTCCGGTCGCTCGACGCGCATGAAGCTAACATCAGCTTGTGTTTGCATGGTAATGTCAGAATTCGACATTCCACCATCGACAGCAAGTCCTGTAAGCTTGTGACCCGAGTCTTTCTCCATGGCTTCGAGAATAGCACGGGTCTGAAAACAGGTTGCTTCAAGAGTCGCGCGAGCAATATGACCTCTTTGCGTGTGTTGTGTAATACCGACTACAACCGGTTAGTAACATAGTTTGCAGTGTATGCTATAGAATATAGCTATGCAGATTAGATTTCAACTCACATAAGGTTCCTTTCGCATCATCAATCCAATATGGCGCGAAGAGACCACTGAAAGCGGTCACGAACACGACTCCACCATTATCAGGAACAGTTTCGGCGAGTTCACCAACCTTGGATGAATCGCGTACGAAACCCAAGTTGTTCATCAGGAACTTGACACCGGAGCCCGCGACAGCAATACTACCTTCTAAGGCATACGCTTTCTGTCCCTCACCAAAGTCATACGCGACGGTGGCTAGGAGACCGTATTTTGATATAACAGGCTCAGCACCGACGTTGTACAATAGAAAGCATCCGGTACCGTATGTGTTCTTGGCATGGCCAGGCTTGAACCCGCAATGGCCGACCAAGGCACTCGATTGATCACCCAGGCAGCCTGCGATCTTTGTACCCTTTAGGGGTCCTGACGCCAATGAACCGAAGGCTTCAGGATGAGACGAAGGCACGATCTTGGGCAGATCGACTTTAGTGCGATCAATCTCGAAGAATCTAAGAAGCTCCTCGTCGTACTGACAGGTCTTCAGATTCATGAACATAGTTCTGCTCGCATTGGTAGTATCGGTGACATGAATGTTCCTCTCCGGTCCACCATTAAGTCGGTAGATCAACCATGTATCGACAGTTCCGAAAGCCAAACGACCTTCTTCATAAGCTTTACTAACTTCGCCATGGTTCCGAGTGAGCCATAGAAGCTTTACGCTAGAAGGATAGGTACTCAGGGGCAAACCGCAAAGCCCCAATACCTTGTCGGAGTCAGGCTTATCCTTGAGGTATCGAACCAGCGACTTTGTTCGCGTATCAGGCCAGACCATAGCCTGGCAGAGTGCCTCGCCGGTATTCTTGTCCCAGCAAACGGTTGTTTCACGCTGATTGGTGATGCCGATTGCTTTAATCTGTGACGTTTTGTAGCCTTTGGAGACGAATTGCTCAGTCGCCTTTTCGATACACTTCTCGACTGACTCGACGAGATCGTTAGGCTCATGGTCATGCCAACTATATGAGGGAAAACGCGGTTAGTCCTGTCGTTCTACAACGCCATTGGGAGACCCCACCGATCAATGTGGTGAGGGATTGGAGAACAGGGCCGGGGTTGAATTACCCAGAATAAGGATAGTGGTTCTCGAATTCAATCTGATGACTCGCTACAGGGTCGGCGAAGCGGTTAAAGATGATAAAACGGGAAGATGTGGTTCCTTGGTCTATACTGCCAATGAACCACTCCTCTGGCTCAAAGCCATTGACGGCGTGGTCTCCGTTCACACGTGGGCGCTTGCTCTCGCGAGTATCTCCCATTCTCTGGAAATAGCTGCGCAGACCCGAGGGTATAGTGTTGTCCTGTTCGATCGAGGGTCCGTGGTCGTGAGAGGTATCGCAAGGCAAGGCGGCCTTATCCTAGCTATTGGGAGGTGGTCTAGGTTTATGGCTGGAGGCGAAGGCGAAGGCAAAGACGCGAAGAAGTGAGGCGTTGGTAGTAGTAGAAGAATATATCAAGGTAGGTCTGATAGCACGAGGGAAGACTGCGAAGGGGGGAGATGAGAAGGGGGAGAGGAATTGAGATTTTGAAAATTGGCGATACGTTGTGGCTATAAAACGACGTGGGGTAGGGAAACCAGGAGGATGGAGGACGGGTAGGGATGAGGAGAAGGAGGAGACGGAGGAGGAGGCCAAGAAAAAGGAGCGGGAACGGGAGCGGGAGAGGGAGACAGAGGAGGAGAGGGACGAGTAACAGAACGAAGGCGTCATGGTGTGTCGCATACCGAGCACACAGAAGAGCGTGGGATAGGTCACGATTGAGGTTGGCAGTATAGTATGTACCTCCGGGCCGGGGGGGGAAGGGTGATGTGGTAAATGGCACGGCGGGTGAATTGGAACCCCATTACAGTAGCAGAAGCAGGTGCAGTGGAGTGAGAGCGCCGCATACTGTACCTAGGTAGGTACTAGGTACCGGTATATGCACCCCAAGCACGCAGTGAATCCTACCAACGCTGCTAGGCGTGTAGGTACCTCCCTAGGTACTACCTTGGGTACCCAGTAGAAAGAACATTGAAGCCCGGGGTGTACAGTAGTGAAGTCACTTGCAGTAGTGTTGGTGGTACAATTACGCCAAGGTTAGTAAGAACACGAGGTGTACATAGTAGTACTACGTACACTAGATAGATAAGGTACTGTATTGCGACTCTTTTCTCTCGCTGACCTCCCCAGTTACTCAGCCAGACAGAGTTATTCAGTTTTACAGTGGGCCGGCGCACTCACTCATCTCATCATCGGTCGCAATGCAGTTCATCGCGATGACGCTGGATTAGACTATTTCTGGGGCTTAGCGTCTCTTGGATCTGCTGGGGGGGGCTGCTTGGTACTGCTCCTGTACCTGGCGCGCAGAAGTGCGCAGAAGGTGGGCACCTATCAGTACATTAATAGCATCCCAGCATCCCAGCGGCACGTCTCTTCGAGACAGTACCCCACACTGAAAACAGGGATCCTTACAGGGCTCGACAAGCTGCTGGGTAGGTAGCACAATCCGAAAGGGTTGTTTGTCAGTGGTTCAAATTCCTACTTCGTACAGTACATCTCCTACATAGGTACTATCTGGTACTACATGTACATGTACAGTACCTAGATACCTACATGAGGTACAGTACCTATCACATGGAAAATGAGGAAGCTGTGATGGGTAGATATCTAGCTTACGGCTAACAGCATCGTCTTCCATTTGCCGACTTGCATCAATCATCCAACCAGCCTCATCCATGACTGACTGCTCCCAGTCCAGCCTGGTTTCCGCCTACTGTAAGGGAGCGTACAGTAGTGCGATGCCAGCGGGAGCAGTACTAGTAAATGGATGCGTGGATGCGCGGGCTCGGCGAGAGCAGAGGCGAGAGGAGAGGCTAAGGCCTGCCCAACTGGGTCGAGCTGTTGTTCTGCTGTGTCATTTGAGTGGTAAAGATTGTTAGTCGGCTGCAAGTGTCCTGCTGATCGTTGAATTGGTGGGGAATTCAAGACGCGTCCCCCAGGCCCAGAACGCTTCCATGTCGCTTGGTCTGTCTGGTTCTGTCTGGTCTTCCAGAGACTACCCAGTGTCGGCATCCCGGCCTGCACCACAGCTGCACCAGAACCGCGCTACGTATATCTATCCACGACCCAGCCCCATCCCACTCGACTGGCGATCTTCTCGTCTCCTGTTTGTAATTGATTTCTCAACCCTCTCGACACCCGCTTCGCACCATCCAAGTGACCGCCAAAAATTTCTGTCCTGGCCTTGGCCCTCCACTGTGATTCGTAGTGTTCCCGCGCAGTGGACTGGAACCGCCAGTAATCAGTAATGCAGTCTGGACCTATGGATCGCGGAGTGTAATCTCCTGCTGCAATTGCATAGCCTCCTCCTTCTCTTGGGGGCACATGCACATTCACGTTTTACGAAAATCGCTCGGTTAATCTCTTTCCCCCCCTTTGCCTTACTATGGTCGCTCCTAACTGCCTACTCTCGTGTTGCTGTATCTCAAAATTGCGCTGCAAAAGTGACATCGGGCTAACGACCACCGAGCCTAACACATGGAGCTTTGATAACGATTCTCTTCGTGCCCAAGACGGGTCCGCGTCCGTCCACTCCAGTAATCTCCCAGTTCCTTCACAGCTGTTCACGTCTCCTTTTCAATTACTAGTACACAGTCGCGGTCAAGGTGTCTCGAGGCAGCTTTTGGCGGCATTGCATCCCATCCACATTTGTTTGCCAATTAGCCCCACGGGAAAAATATGGGTAGCTCACACGCCGTCACGCCCGTAAGGCTACGTAATACAGGCCGGAGAGCCACGGCGCTGGTGGGTCTTTTCTGATATCATCGGAAACTCGGTATAACTGGTGTTGTCATTACTGTCATTGACCGCGCCAAAGCTTTGGACCCTCAAGCAAAATCAATTACCATGACTTTGAGACGAAAATCTAAGTGTTGGTACATAACTGCGCAACGTACCTATCCTATCTTCATCTGAAAGCCGCTATCGTCGACAGCACCAGCAGTAGCTCCTTCGACTGCAGTCACGCACCAACAGAAAATAACAAAAAGAAGAAAAAAGACAATCTAACCAGCTAAGGGATCCCTAGCGCGGACTGCGTGCGCCATTATCGAAGGGTTAGCCACGTCGGATCTCCTTGCATGAGAGCTAGTGGTAGGGTTAGGGATCACGAACTTGACGCGGGTAGCAAACCCCGAACAAAACGGCTGCTCCCTTTTCCGGCTCCGACTTAGACCATTGTTGAGCATACTACACTACTTATCTTGCTTGTGACCTTGACCTTGTCCAAAATTAGTAGGCGCGTAGAAGGCCAGTTGGGTAGCAAAACAACGCCATCTCGTTTTACTTGCAAAAGATAGTGCTTACACCAAGAGGGTGCATTGATGCAGGTCCACGATTTGGTTATCAATCGCTTCGATTGTATCCCCTGGTCTACATGCGCGATCCAAGTCCTCGGCTCGGATGAACGGGTGAAGAAGAAAAATAAGCATAGTTGTGATGTCTGCAAAACTGGCTGGTATCAAAGGGCATCCATACGGTCGAACACGGTACAACACCAGATGTGAAGGCGAGCAATCTCTTTGGAGTTATCAAGTGCCTAATTACCACTTGCTATTGTGCAAATGTCTGTTAATATTTGGTTAAACTCTATTTCAACAATATCTCTAGATGACAATATTCTCCTCCTTATGCGATGTGATTTTCACGTGTTCCGATTGTTTCTCATTGTACCAGATAGAGGGGAAATCCCGAACTCAGATAAAGACATCGAAAGGAAATTATGCGATAGCAAAGTTGAAATCAGTGGCTATTCTCAAGCCACCCAAGCGCCACACCCGGCTGTGTACCCCGGAACTCAGATCCATTTTCCGGGGACCGGCCTGTCGGCATCGGGCTGGCTATTGGAGGCGTTGGTACAAAATGGGAGGGAGTCGTGCAGATCGAGCCGGCAGTCGATTGCGACAATTTCTAGTTCCGTCACATGCAACACTGACATTCTAGTCCCTTTGCGCATGATGGCATAAGTATACACAGAACTGTTCCTCGGACGTCGCGAGTATGTCTCTCGACATACATACATTTGAACCCTGGAGACGTCAACGGGACCCAGAATGAATCGCGCCGGCGCATAGAAATGACATACGGAGTGGGTCTGTTCGCGGGACGGCGTGGGCGTAGCGGGGAATGCCGGACGCTCAGGCAGACTCAGGGACACGCAATCTGCTATCGTTGGAAAAAGAAGGGTTCTGGATAGAAAGCAATCCTATATTAACACAATGCCCTTACGCAATATCCAGTTTTGTCAAGCCTGTCCCCCATGGGGTGGTAGATCCTAACCTAGAAATGCAATGATATTCGAGTATGAGGTAACCAGTCAATGCGGCGTTGGCCCCATACTAACATGCCAAGGACAGAAGAGAGTGTTGACGCAAATATCATCAAACTACTGAAGAGCCTCTGGTATCTACTGCCTGAGACTATGACTACTGTGTACTACTTTGTAGGTAGTTGGCAGAAACTGTCGGTTAAGCCTATGACGACAGCATGACAAAGGGACCTGAGAATACACCAATTAACCTAACTACCATAATTCTCGTAAATGAGAACACACAATGTTAGACAGAGCAAAAATTTCAAATATAATATCGTTCTCTCTGTACATACTGAGATTATGATTTGACTTTCTTACGGTTTTTATCTTACTTCGCCTAAAACGAAAGGATTGACCTAACTACTAGTTACATAAGCACCTGAATAGGGTAGATCTCGATCTCGCCCCACGTTCCCAGATGCTACCTCTCGTACATATGTACAGGCCAGCTGGAACCCTATGACGTCTTTTCCCCAGCTTCTATGTATCTTGTAAGTAACAGCGACAACCACAAGATCCAGAACATCTCGGAAGGGTCCATTAGGTAATCTACCGCTTTGGGGAGAAGTCGCACGTTTTTGAGCGCATAGATAGAAGTCTAGCGGATCCGATAAGGTAAACTGTGTCTTAATACAGCCAAAGGAGGTTACCAATCCGAGCGAGATGTTTCACCTATATATATATTTCGAAAGCCCTAGTGTTACACGCGTATAAGCTGAACATGTAGTTCGCCTTGCGTTTCGACCGTACTGGAGGCCATTGCAGGCTGTTCATGATCATTCAAATACATGCAGGCAATGTTGGAAAGTGAGGTTATACAGACTTCGTTTCATGAAACAAGCCAACGAGACCTAGGCGGTCAGGGCTGGTAGACCAGTTGTGTATAGAGTCGAGTTAAGCCACCAAGGCCAAGACGGAGTCGGTTGGTCAAGGACTCCTACAGCCCTAATTGATCATTACATTGTGAATAGCGTAAGTTCCAAGCCCAGATTTCTGCCCTTGTTATAAGCCATCACCGTAAAGATGCTTTACCACGAAACTGTCACGCCAGACTACAGGAAGGAAATGGCTCATTGATACAACGAATGTCTCTCACATAAATCATAACTGCTGATTAGACTGACTTCTTCTAGTAACGACCGTATGATAGCCTCAATGAATCCTCCATCAAAATTTCCACTCGTAACCCGTCTTCCAACTTGTCGATATGAACACCAGTGTTAAAACAATTACAGCGAATTTGAAAGCCCCTTTCTTCTAATCTTGCGACTTGACAACATTCTTGCCCTCTTTTGCCCTATCCTCTAGGTGACGTAATAGGCGAAGTGAAGTTGATTTGGCCTTAAAGACCAATAGAATCATACTTGCTGATGGTCAGCTGGAGGGTGTTGTCAAGAGAGTTGGCATCAGAGGTGACGTCGGGAGCATGGCTTTGAAGAAGGCCGATGAGGTCAATAGCGATAGTCTGGTGTCTATGTCAGTGTGTTTTCTTTCCAGTTTTGTTATGGAGGACAACTCACATCAACAACCCCCTCAACGCCACGGAGCGCAGTAGCAACGGGCTGGCCGATGACAGGGACCTTCTCGAGGAGTCCAGCTTTGCCGATAAGAATGTTGAGCAGAGCCTGGTGAACAGCAACGAACTATACAGTTTCCATTTCGTTAGTAACTGGCCAAGATATGATAAAAACAAAAACAAAGAGACATCGACTTAATGGGCGCGTGGTGATGAATGTGAGACATAGAGAGTACAGGAAAGCTTACTTCGCGGAAGGCTCCAAAGACCAGATCGGCATCAGGACCACGAGCGACGAGGTCCCTGGGATGCTCTTTCTCGCCCCTCTTCTGGATCGGCCCGGTTCCGGCCAACTGCGCAATGAGCGTGTTTCCCGTGCTCGTGATGTCGGTGAACCCGGCGATGATCTTAGGGAAGGGACCCTGGCCAACGGTAATTAGGGGAGCATTGAGCAAAGTAATGCTCTGAGCGGGAGCTTGAAGTGCCTGAGACTTCGCAGTGATCAACTTGATTCCATCGGCAATCTGCTGAGGGCTTAGAGCGGCCAAGGCCCCGGATGCCATGGCAATACCAGCAAAGAACTTAGAAAAATGCATATTGACGATTGTGATGGTATGACTAGGATGTCAAGAATGGATACAAGCTTGGATGATGTTGGAAATGTTGAAGGGATTGCTGAGATTCTTGAAGCTGTTGGTGATGATGAAGAGAGAAAAAAGATATCTCGTTCGGGGGATATTCCAAGGTTTTTATATTCGTGTGTCCCGTGAAGTTGATTGTCACGCAATCAGAAGTAGTTAGCAGTGCCATAGTCTAGCCAGGGACTTTCCTTTCCTTTCAGCTCGTGCACTGCAGCCTCGTTGCTAGAAGTGTTCACTTTGCGCGTAGATGAGTATCGAAACTACTGAATCAACCCTCATCTATAGAGAATGCTATTAATGACTAGGGTAGATGTCTCTGAGTAATAAGCATCTTAGTAGCATATTAGCGGTCCAGGTTTTCTGGGTTGTCATGTTGTATAGTTGCCTCAATATTACCTCTTAAGGCCGGGCCAAGGATTAGTCTTAAAATCAAGATGATTATTTGTTCAACAGCTTTGGTTAGATTGGTGCACGTAATCAAAGAACTTCTCGTTCGTTACCACATCATATATGAAAGCTTAGCAATTGATGAATTTCCCTAGAAGAGGAGGTTCACCCCCGCTGCGTGGCATTCGCAACCTCACGATGTATCATAATTAGGTATCTGCACATGCCTATCAATATATACTTTGATCAAGCCTTGAGAGGGGTCCTGAACAGTGGTTATTTGAAATTGGGTAACTATATTATCATGAAGTGAATGTTATGCGACAGGCTACAAATCGATAGCTTTCCCCTTGAAGATACAAAGTGGTAGCATGGGAACTCACGAATAAGCTTTTTTATAGACTGTCGTGTCACAATAGTTGCAGCTATAGACAAGGATCGTCATTATGTAACGTCATTGTGGCGGAAAATGGTAGTGATAAGGCTCGTTGACAGATCATGAGTATGGTAGACCGTCTCCCCATGGCGACTCAACCCGGCATATCTTGTGCCTGAAATCTTGAGTTTCGAGAAGTGAACAAAACCTATCGCCTGAGGATTATGTAATGGTTGATCGACTTAGTAAGGTATCACTTTTCAGCTGGTATCTCTAAAGGAGACTCGCGATGCTTACTTGAGTAAGATGAGTGAGCCTCTTTAGCGCCTAAAGGCTTAGTCTAAGGCCTCCACTGGCATTTCATCTTTATGAAAGAATGACGTCGTTTAAGCGAGATGGCCTCTATATTGAAGGATACGAATGCAGAGTAGACACAACAAGCTGGCCTGTGCTTGAAATTCACAATTGGTAACGTTGAGCTGCTGTTAGTATTCGATCCAGACGTAACCAAGAGTAATTTTACGATGCTTCAGACATTTGCAAATCCACGGGGTGTCAACGGCAAATGTTACAGGTTAGACAGGTTAAATACGGTGAGTGGTTGGCTTGCTGTGGATATTATTCATCATTGGTTCGCTTATCAGTAGTATTGTCACCTCCACGCACATTCAACATTGCAGGAATCTTGACCGTACCGTTAGCCCAGTGGTATACTTCTCGTAATACTGTAGCATTATCAGACGACCTACTCATCGCAATAAGCTTCCCCCCTAAAATATGCAGAGGTGATCTCCCGCCGGATTCGGTACGACACAGAACGATGGCACTTCCCGTCTGCAGAAGCATGAACCACTGCAGCAAAGTCACAATCGGTGAAATAGCATTACCCAATAGATGAGTAAAGTGAGGCAGGCATTATTGCGTGCTGAACCTCTACATGGCGTGTCTGATGGCAGGCGGCAGAGGACCAAGGCATAGGAATACTTGGCAGAATTTTATTTCACAATCATCGCTCAATGCAGATAAGGCCAGGCGAATCATCAGGGGCAACTCTTCTGTGTGTGACAACGATATTTGTTCTGCTTCTACTTCACATGCAAACCCATCTCAACGTTTAATGCCAACCTAGCTGTCATTACAAATTGTGGCGTGGTATCACTACAGCGTCGCCAAGCTTACGCGAATGCTTGAGTGCGCCAAAGTGACTGTTTGCATATCCGAAAGGTGGAAGGGGGAGGGCTTCCGGTGACCATCTGGCGTCTCACGCACCCAAACCATGCAGGCGCTTTGCGGGGGTCCAGCCTTGATGATTCCTGTATATGCAGTCCCATGTATTACGCATCTCGTCTCCATGTATTATGGCATCCTCCCCCCCTTGTCAATGGCATGCCGCTCTTGCACTCTTTGGCATCTTACGCGTGACTCTACGGTGTTGGACAACGAACCGCTGCCACAAGCTGAACAATGAGGATGAAAAGGCCCGATTAGGCACGAAGCGTTTCAACATGACGAATGATTAGTTGCAATTTGATTTGAATTCTTGCCGTGGTTACTGTCCCTCATATTTGCAAACTACGGTTCACTCACCGTTGTAATTATAACGATTCTGTAATTGAGACTCGAACGAGACCGAGGATCACCATCAACGCACTCAGTACATGTCCGTTACTGGTTTCGTTGAGTTAGTGCCTGGTTATCATATATGTCACTAATGTTCTGACTAACAAGATGAGGGTTTCTGGACAATCACGTTATTGTTGAATACTCGTTGTATAGTGAGTTGCTGGCTTGCTGCATCTACCACACCGGCTCGGACTCCTTCGATTTCCCCCACGTAGTAGCAAAGACGCCTCGACTGCATCTCAACATCATCGTGATGCTTGCAGTCGCTTTCCAGCGACGCTGACATGAAACAACCCTCCCCACCCTCTGCGTGGCCACTATTGTATTGCATCAACTGAACAGGATTCGGCAGGAAAAATTGCAAATCTTGATTATTGTCTTGCTCGAAAGATGCTTATTCGTTGATAGCTGACAATATTTGATTGTAACTTCACCAACAAGCGCACTTGCTAATATCTCATGTGAGGTATTACTTCAAAGCTGTCATCTAACTGAGCCCTACGTCGATCTATTTCTTGTTGGGGGGTGCCGTTCTAAGCATCTGTAGTATCTCAGCAAACGACTTCGCGCCTTTGTCGATATTTTACATTGCGATCTTAGTAAAACTATCGTGCTCCTGGTCCATGGCTATCAATATCCATCCATGTAAAAGAGGTATCACATCGTCTCTTCTTCTTCTTCTCATCACGGTCTCGTCCCACATTCAGGGATTCTTACCTGGATTAAGCGTTGTTCCATAAAAATTTCTATTAAGCTAATACAACCGATCTAAAGCTTGGCTTTATGCTCGCCCAACCTTGCAATATTAGGAACTCAGTACGAGAGCGTCTGCTGACTCATTGTGGCAGTGCGTTTCATATCGTTCTTAGTACTATGGTTAGATGATTGTCTTTATAATCAACAATTTATAACAAGGGCAGATTGAACTGGGCTTGGAACTGAGGATTCTGATTACAATGATCAACTAGGGCTGCATTAGTCCTTGACCAACCAACTCCTTCTCGGCTGTTGGTGGCTCGAGAAGACTCTATACACAAATGATCTGCCAGCCCAGACCGCCTGGGTCTCTAGGGTCTGTTTCAAGAAGCGAAGTCTGTATAACCTCACTTTCCAATATTGCCCAATATTGCCTGCATGTCTTGGAAGGTCATGAACAGCCTGCAATGGTCCTTCGTACGGCCGAAGTGCAAGGCGAACTGCATTCTTCAACCGGAACAGAGGTTACACGTGTAACACAATTAGACGGAAACAAGCCGAGGCGTATGAGTAATGGATTTGTAAGCGATGCTAAGAAATGCCATTGATACTGTATATAGTGGCTGACCATTTTACCATTATAAATATTCAACCCCGCAAAAACAAATTCGAATGCTCCTTAACTGCTATGGCCATCTCCTCAAAGCTATAAGCAAATCGCAAGGGTCCCGGGCCACCACGTCACGGGCCACCCCACCACCCACCCAACACCACTCAATTGAAGCCGTATTTTTCAACGAAAACGATCGCAATCGCTATTTTTAAGCGGTTACAGCCGTAATACAGTCTTCAAGCTCCAAAATATCCTTTTAAATGATCTCTAACAGGTTTTCCAAGGTCTTAAGCACTTTATAATTACTTACCTCGTTTTTATAAATCCTCCTATTATGTACCCTACGCTTAATCTTTTATATATTTAATATTTTTATAAATTTATACCCGGGTATTATTTTTACCTTCTTTCTTTTTAGTTTAATTAATTTTTTAACTTTAAATTAAAGGTATTAAACCTTTATTTCGAAAGTTGTAATCTTATTAATTTAAAAGTCTAACGCC
Organism: Xylaria bambusicola; assembly: GCF_022495145.1. Classification (NCBI taxonomy): domain Eukaryota; kingdom Fungi; phylum Ascomycota; class Sordariomycetes; order Xylariales; family Xylariaceae; genus Xylaria; species Xylaria bambusicola. The sequence continues at coordinate 539,625 of NW_025953577.1, forward strand.
TTTAAAGCCTTTTAAATAATTAACCTTTATATTAATATATTAAACGTATAATAATTTATAATAAATTTCTAATAACTTTATTAAAAATTTTAACCTATTAAAAATATTATTATAATATATTTAAGGTTAAATATTAAAAAGTTTAATATTTTAAATCTATTTTTTATTATAAGGGCTTTATATTTAACCTTTAAAATATCCTTTTTTTTAATATTATATATTTTAAAAATAATAGTTTAATTTAATCCTATAGGAATATTTTAATTATTTTTTATATATTTTTAACCTATTTAAATATTAAAATATTAATCTTTATAAATTATAATACTTTTAATATATTTTTTTTTAAAAGGTTTAATATTTAAATTAATTAAAGGGTATTTATAAAAATAATTATAAAGCTATTTTTTTAATAATTTAAAAATTTTAATATTTAATATTTATATAATATAATTATAATAAAGTTTATAAAAGATTAACTATACTTTATTTAATATATAAGTTATTAAAAAAATATTATTTATATAACTATTATAATTATTATATATTAATATTATTTATTTATTATTATATTAAGTTTAAATTTATAATATAAAAACCTTTTTAAGTTAATTTAATATAATT
>NW_025953578.1:0-26794 GCF_022495145.1 Xylaria bambusicola
TTTTTAAATTTCCTAAAGGTATAAATTTTAAATAATATAAAACCCTTTATTTTATACTTTTTAATAAAGATTAATAAATTAACCTATATTAAATACCAATATAGGAATACTCTTTACCTTTAAATATAAAAAGTTATAAAATTTATAAATTAAAAGTTAAACTAATAATTATACTTTTATATTAATAAATATTAAAATAATTAAAGCCCTTATTTATTTATATTAAATTTTATATATAATACTTCTTAATATTTAATTATTAATATAGTATTATTAAAGGTCCTAATAGGAATTAACGTAAAGAACTCTTTATTACTACCTTTATTAAATACCATTAAAAAAATAACATTTAAAAGGCTAGCTTAATAATTAATATAATAAACCTATAAAGTATAAAAAGCAATTTATAAAGTAATAAAAGCTATATAAAAGAAATAAAAGGTATAGGTAAATAAAAAGCAATACTTAATAAACTTCTATAAGGGAAATAAAATTTTCTTAAAAAAAAAGAGCTTTATAATTAATAGCCCAACTACTTAATTAAACTTCTAATAGGTTAAACCCTTTAAAATACTTAAAAAAAAAGAATATAGCTATATATTAAACCTTTTAAAGTTAATAAAAATAACTAACCTTTTCTATATAAATCGACTATATAAAGCAAATAAAGACTCATTACTTTAATAAACCTAACCGTTATTAAAACTTAAAAATATTAAAGGAAAACCGGAATAGGAAGTTAAATAGCTATTTAAGTTATAAATAATAAGGTATAATAAAATATTATAATATTAAATTACTTAAAAAGGTTATAACTTTAATAATATTTAATACTTAATAAAGAATTTTAAAAACTTATTAATTAAAATATAAAAGTTCTATAAAAGATAACCTAATATATTAAAACTATTTAAATAGTTAAATAAATAAATAAAAGCTATAATAGTTAATAAATTCATTACCAACTACCCTAACAATAATATTACTATATAAAATAGCATTATAATTAAAACTAAATACTATAAATAATTCTTTAACCTATTTTACGCCTATATTTTAATTTTAATAGTGGGAAATATAATAAACGTATTAAATATATACTATATTAAAACATTATATATATTATAAAGGGATATTATAGAAATATATAAAACCTATACTAATAAGGTTATATAACCTATAATAGCTATAGGTATATATATATTTCTATATACACTTATATTCTAGTTTTATCTTTCCTTCCTTTCTTCTTTAACTTAAAATCTTCATCTATAGCATTAATATAGCTATGCCTTAAACCCCTAATCATAATAATAATTAAATTATTAAGCCTTTAAACCGGTTAATAAAAAAGGATATATTATTTATTTAAATGGATAATTATAAATAAGTATTTTAAAAGTTAAAGGAACTTTTAACTATAACTTTTATATTATAACATTTTAATTATAACTTCTTTATAAAGGTAAAAATTAATATATTAAATAGTATAATTATAAGGGTTTTATTATAAAAGTATAATAATAAATAATATTTAATAATGTTTTTTTTTAAAATTATATATAATATTAAATTAAATTATATTATATATAATAAAAAAATATTAATAATAATATTAATTTTTAAAAAATAAAAAATTAAACTTATTAATATATAAAGAAATTTATTTATAATATTTATAAACTATAAGACTTTAAAGTATTTTAATATAAAGTAATATTTAAACCTATAATAAATTTATTAAATAATATTCTTTTTAAAGTATAATTTTAAAATTATATATTACTTAAATAAGAAAAATATAATAGTTAATTTATTATTATAAAAATAATAAAACTTATATATTTAATAAAAAAAGAAAAAGGTTTATTTATATATTATATTATTTTAATTAATAATTAACCTTTTCTTTTTTTAAAAAAGGGAAATAACTTTATTAAGCTTATAATTAATTATATTTTATAAGTTATACTTAATAATATTATATAAAATATACCCCTTATTAAAGTTAATATTAATCTTTTAAATTAAATATATTTTAAAAGGGTATAAATTAATGGATTAAGTTTTAAAAGTAAATTATAAAGATTTAAAAATAAATATATATTAATAAAAAGTAAAAGAAACTTATAAAAATAACTTATAAATAATTTAAAATAGCTTTATTATTTATAATAAAAGGTTAATAATATTTAACATTAATTATTTATATATATTATTAATTAAAAAAGCTTATAATTATATACTTATAATATATTTAAAGTATATAAAAATTAAAAGGTTAATTGTTATACATTATTAATAATTAAAGCTTAATAATGATTATAATATATATATAATAAATTGCTTAAAGTATAAATTAATTAAAGTATTAAGGGATAAAATATTAAATATATTAAAGCTTTTACTTATAATTAAAAGGGTATAAAGGTATTTAATAATGGATTTTAAATAAATGTTAAAAGATAAATATAAATATAATAATATATTAATTATAATAAATTAATTAAGGAAGTATATATAAATAATTTTATATATAATATATATAATAATTATTAATATTATTAAAATATATTATAAAAGACCTTTTAAAGTATTTAAAATACTTATAATAATTATATTTAATTAAAGATTATAATTTATATTAACCTTTATAAATAAATTATATAACTTAATAAATATAAAGTATATATTAATATTATTTAAATATTATAAAATTATTAATTAAGTTAAAATTATAAATAAATATTTTAATTAACATTTATAACTATATATAAATTATTATTAAAATAATTAATTAAAAAGAGTTTTAATTATAAATTATATATAAATAGTTTTACTTTATTAATTTATAAAAATAGTCCTTTATAAAGTAAAAATAGGATTTTTAATATTATTTAATTTTAATTAAAAAAATAAAACTATAAAATAAAAGTTTATTAAATTACTTATAAAAGAAAAGGCTTTATATAAAAATATATAAATTAAAGTTAAAAAAATTATTTAATTTATAAAAATTATAAAAGTAATTATAATAAATATATAAAGATATATAATAAAGTAGGTTAATAAATCTTATTATAAGCTTAACTTTAATATAAATAATTATATATTTATTTTAAAAAAGTAATAATTTTAATAAATTAATTACCTTTTAAATAAGTTAAATTATTTAATAATATAATAAAAGTTTAAGATTTTAATATATAATAATAATACTTATACTTTAAAGGTTCCTTTTATATAATAAATAATTAATAAATATTATATTAATTAATTATAAAAGTATTTAAATAATTCTTTATTAAAATAAGTAATAAAAAATCTTAATGGAAAAGTTATTAAGCTTAAAAGTAAAGAGGAATTTATAATTAAAAAGATCTTTATATTATAAATATATTATAAAAAGTTATAATATTAAGTTAATTAAAAAGGATAAAATATAAACTATAAGTAATACTTAATTAAAAATTTTAAAAATAATATAAAATCATTAAAGGAATTTTATAATATAAATATAAATTTTATAAAACTATTTAAATAATTAAAAGCTTAATTATAAGTTATAAAGAATAATAAATTTAATAAGAAATACTTTAATAATAATAAATTAATAATAATAATTAAAAGAAGAATATATTAATAAAATATAAAATAATAAAGTTAAATTAATATATAAGTTATAAATATAAGGAAACCTTTTAATATTAATTATAAAAAAACTTATTATATAATATAACGAATAAGAGCCTTAATTAAAACTAATAAATGAAAACTTAAAGGTATTTTTTCTTTATTTAAAAAGCATTAATTTAAAGACCTATTATTTAAATTTATATAAATGTAGCTATTTTTTTTAAAGGGGAATAGTTATAAATTATAATTAATAATAATAAGTATTTATATATCTTATATATATAAAGCTATTAAACAATTCATTATACTTATATATATTTATTAATTTTAATAGCTATTACTATTTAATTTATAAATTATAATTATTATTAATCTATAAAGGACTTAATTAAAGAGGGCTATTATATAATAGTTCTTTTTTCTTCTTTATATTTAAATTAATATATAATTTTAACTATTATATAAAGCTTTATCTTTAAAAGTAAAGCCTTTATATAATAAAAATTATTATATTTTTTTATTTTTTATAGCTTTATATTAAAGGTTATTTTAAAGTAATAGGTTTTTATTTTTATCTTTTTTTTTAACTTTAATAAAGCCTTTAAAAAGATTAATATAATTTTTAATAATAACTATTATCTTATAACTTATATAATCTTTAAAATACTTTAATAGCTTTATTAAAATAAAAAGATTATTATAAAAAAGGTAATAAGGTTAATATAAAAGTCTTTATAATAGTTTTATAATAATATATTATATTAAATTAAATTATTTTAATTATTTTTTAACTTTTAAAGCATTTTTTTAAAGCTTAAACTTTAAAATTAATAATTTAATTAACCTTTAATAATTTATATATTATAATTAATTAATAATATAACTTTATATATTAATAGTTTAAACTTTAAAGCTTAAAGAATTTAATTTACCTTTAATAAAAGTAATAATAATTAAATAGCTTATAAATATAATTATTAACTTATTAATAATTATAGTTAAAGGTAAGTTAATTAACTATTTATTAACTTTTTTTATTACTTTAAAAACTTTATAAACCTTTAAAAAAGCTTTTAAAAGGTTTTTATTTAAATTATAAAGGTTTTAAAAGATAAAGCATTAATATAATTTAAAAAAGTAATTTTTATTAATAAATAATAATAAGATATACTTTAATTAAAAATTACTTTACTTTTAATATATATAAATTAAATAGTTAAAAAAGTAATAAATCTTTAAAATATTAAAATTATTATTTTTAACTTATTTAATTATAAATTAAAGTAATAGGAAAGTTTTAAAAAGGTTAATTATTATATATAAAAGGTTATTAATCTTTATTAATTATAATAAAAGGTTAAAAGGTTTAAAGATTTAAAAATTACTTAAATGGATAAATAAAAGTATATTAAGCTTAAATATACCTCTATTTACCTTTAATTTTATTAAGTTTTATAACATTATTCCTATTAGAATTTAAAAAAATTAAAATAACCTATAAATAATATTAAATTAAAACTTTTTAATAATATAACTATTTTAATTAAAGCTATTTTATTAATTAATTAAAGAGTAAATTATAAATATAATAAATATAAAAATACTATATATTAATAATATTATATTAAAAAAATAAAGGTGGTATAAGTTAAGGGCTAATATAATTAAGTCTTAAAAGTATATGGAGTTAAAATGGAAGCTAAAGTGATAATATAAGGCTATTTAATATAACTTTCATTTTGTTACCTACTTACCCAAGATATGTCCTGAGTATGTCCTGGTATGTAGGTAGGTACTTAGGTACTTGGGTACCAGGTAAGTACTTCGTATGTGACATTCAATAGGAATTTTAGCATACCTACCGCCCACCGTTACACTGTTACCTGTTTGTTACCGCTACGCACTGTTATTCACACGGTTCTTTTCTTCACACGTAACCCGCCGGACTTTAATTGATTTATAGCTGAGACCCGCAATAATGCACGTAGCTGCTCCCACTGCAGCTCAGGACGCGCCAGGACGCGCCATCCGTGTTTTCGCCTCCAATTGCTATAGATACCACCCTCAAGCCAGCAATAGGAGATACGTAAGTTTTGGGAGCGATGGTTAGCTGTTCCCTTCCAACTAGATTGTCAAAATGTCCCTGCTCTCTTCCCCTGTAGTATATCCTGCAAGTTCGCCCTCGGCAGCAAAAAAGCGGCCAGCACCGCATACAGACACTGAAGCACGACCCCGCGGAAAGCCTGGGTTTCTCCTCGATGATGATTCGGATGACGAGAGTACGCCTTTAGAACCTGCGCCAAAGCGCCAAATGCTCAGTAGCCCTCGAATTATCCCATCTGAGGAACCTACTGATCTATTTCCCGCTCCGCTCGAGCTCAGCCAACTGAACGCACATACCCAGGGATCTAGCGGGAGTACTCCGTTCACATCGAATGATCCTTCGATATTTGGCAGACTTTCGTCATTTCTACCCCGAAATGCCTCGCAAATCACGACTTGCTCAGGCAAAACTTTCGAAATCAAGACACGAAGGATTAATACCGAAGTCTCGTACGAACGCATGGTGGCTGCAAGGTCAAAAACGAAGAAGGGACGTGCGGAGCGAAGTTACTACGGCATTGACATTCACGAATTGATCGATACGGTCTCTAAGGAACTGGCGCAGCAAGATGAAACACCAGCACCGATGCCCGACGAGCCATTGGCTTCAATAGAAGAACACATGGGCAAGAAACCGAAAAAGACACTACTGTGGACCGAAAAATACCGTGCTCGGAACTTCATGGACCTGGTTGGGGATGACATGACAAATCGCCAAGTTCTAAGGTGGTTGAAGAAGTGGGATCCAATCGTATTCCCCAGTACTTCCAGATCTCGTCCTGTTATCAGACGCCCGGGAGCGAAAGTCGAGGCCGAAGAGGAGAAGCCGCATCGAAAAATTCTGATGTTGACTGGTCCTCCTGGTCTCGGCAAAACCACTCTGGCACATGTCTGCGCACGACAAGCAGGCTACGAAGTTATGGAAATCAATGCTAGCGACGACCGCAGCCGAGACGTCGTGAAAAACAGAATCCGGACCAGTCTTGGGACAGAGAATGTCAAGTCTGTTCAACACTCAAAGACTCAAACGGACAAGCACCAGAAAGTAGCCCGCCCTGTTTGTGTTGTGGTTGATGAAGTCGACGGCGTGGTGACTGGGTCTGGAGGCTCTGGAGAAGGAGGCTTTATCAAGGCATTGATGGACCTGATTACTGTAGGCGAAAAGAACTCAGCGGGACAAGAACCAAAGGCCCACCCATCGGCCCATCGCAAAAAGAAGGGGGATGATTTTCGTCAAATGCGGCCTCTCATACTCATCTGTAATGACGTATATCATCCATCATTGCGACCTTTACGGCAGTCGACTCTAGCTGAGGTTATTCATGTTGGCAAACCTACCATTGACGCGGTAGTGACTAGATTAAAGTCCGTCTTTGAGAAGGAAGGTATTCCATGTGAGAAGGACGCAGCTCGAAAGCTGTGCGAGGCAGCTTGGGGTATGAGCAGTGGTATAGATGCCAAGCGTGGTGCCGAAAGCACGGCGGAAGGTGATTTGCGAGGGATTATGGTCGTTGGTGAATGGGTAGCTGGTCGCTTGCGATCCTCATCCCTAAATTGCTCCCTGAGCTTAACCCGGCAATGGGTTGAGCAGCATGTTGTCCGTGATCTTGCTCACGGAGGTGGTGGTGCGAGAGGCGTTGGAAGAGGAAATTCCAAGGACATCGTCACCCGTGTTTTCCAGGATGGTGCTGGATTTCCTAAAGGCAGTATTCCCATAATAGCCCCTCCGACAAAACATTTACACGAACAGCCCCAGGTACAGCTTGGCTTCTCAGAGCAGCAGAAAAAGTATGGCATGGAGCGGCTTCGGGAAATGGTTGAAACCAGCGGTGAAGTGGACAGGGTACTCACCGAGGTCTTTGCTGGGTATCCAACTCACGAGTTCAACGACGACTCGTTTTTAAGCAAACCGAACCAGGCCTATGAATGGTTGCATTTCCATGATACGTGTTCTTCACGGCTATTTGGAAGTCAGGACTGGGAGTTGGCGCCCTATCTGTGTCAACCAATCCTAGCTTGCCACCACCTGTTTGCGTCCCCTATTCGACGGGCGAACGGAGGCTATGATAAGAAATGGGGAGACCACGGAGATGACGAAGCCCCAGCTCTTCCATTTTCGGGCCCTAGGGCAGATTTTGCGGCTCGCGAATCAGAGAAAGAAAATCGATCAATGCTCCAGGCTTTGCAGGCTCAACTCCCACCCACCTTAATGCGCTCGTTCCGTAGTGCTGAGGACGTTTCTACAGAGTTCCTGCCATACTTGATTCGCATGGTCTCGCCAGACGTCAAGCCAGTAGTTGTTGGGGGTAGCGGGGATGCTCGCGGAACAGCGAGTGTCAGAAAGGAATCTGAGAAGATTATGGTCCAACGTGCTGCGGTGATTCTTGCGGAAGTAGGAGTTGAACTTCATCGTGGCAAGATCGAGAATGACTCGCCATTCAGTAGAGGACCACAATGGGTATATCGAATGGAACCGTAAGTGTCTGAATCCAAACCAGGCGGTTCTTTCGAGTTTGTATTGACCAAATGATAGTGATCTTGATCTTCTGGGCACGTTTGAGAGCTCGGCTGCTGTCGTTCACGGAACCCAAGCACCAACACGGTATGCGGTCCGCCAGGTTTTAGACCAAGAGCGTGAAAAAGCGAGAATACTACGGGATAATGCTGCGAGACAAGCACGATACAAAGCTGCAAACCCTAACGCTGTAGACAATTATATTTTTGACGATAAAGAGAATGTTAGTAAGGAGAATGCCTTGCCTACTATACCGGTCAAGAAAGATTTCTTCGGCCGCATAATCCAAGCTGCAGTGCGGCCGTTGTCAGAATCAGATGGGAATAATGCAGATAAGAGGAAAGCTAGCAACAAAAGTGTGCTAGGCAAGGCAGAAACGAAGGTTTGGGTTACATACCACGAAGGCATGAATAATGCCGTTAGGAAACCGATCATGTTGGACGAGTTGCTCCGAGGGTTATAGGCATTTGATGTAGCGTGGGACTTGGCTTGGAAGCGTGCATGATAGCGGCGTTTAATGATATTGCATCTTCGCTTTTGGTCTATACTGTTATAATTCCTCTAGCGTAAAAGAGTTCTTAATTCGCTCATCTTCCGTCTCGAACCCCCATGCTCGCCAACACACCTCTATACGCATCTGCCTCGGCCTCCATTTCGGCCATGGACCGCGCCATCCGGTCTGGATCCTCCACCCTCGGAAACCCGCCGCCAGGCTGAGGCCGACTCTTAATCACCTTGTCCCAGAGCGCACCGCCGACATTCCCCGCCTCAGCTGCCATCAACTCGTAGATAGCATCGCCTTCCGTGTGCGTCTCCTTGGCCGTAGAGCCACGGATGCGCGGAATCACGTGGACGTGAACGTGCGGGACGGTCTGGCCGGCTTCAGCACCGTCTTGAATCGCGATATTGAAGGACCCTGCCTCGGGTGCTGCTGGTGGCTGTGCTGAAATTTCCTCTGGTTCTGCATCTGTCTGCGTGGGATCCTGGGGCTGGGGTTGAGAAAAGTAGTACCGTGCTAGCATCCGCTGTACCCGCTGCACGGCTCCAAATAGATCTGTCAGCTCATCCGCCGACAGGTCTGTAAGCCGCTTATGAAGCGTGCGTGGACACACGAGGACGTGCCCCGGGAGAAGCGGCTTCAGGTTCACCAGCGCGAATGAGAGAGGCGTAGTCAGGAACACCTGGGTTGTACGAGGTATAAGTCTTGGCATACCTGATTAAGTATCAATTAGGAAATGGATTACTGCTGAGCGTACCTGTGTTGTGACGTTGAAGGGGCCGAAGTGGATGGGACCCTCGGGGCGTCGGGATATGTTGTTGCTGTTACTACTGCCCATTATGCCGCGCTGGAAATATAGCTGGCGCTTTGTTTGGAATGCGAGTCTGGAAAGTAGTATTGGCCTTGAGAGTATTATCATGATGGTCCTGGCTGTCTGAGGCTACGTAGGATATGTCCATATGTACCTATCAGGACCTACACCTGCCCAGGTATATGTCAACGTGGACTACCTACCGTACAAGATACGATGCTGCAAGGGTGCCTGTAGGATCCAATTCTATGTTATTAGAATCTAAACTTTGATTGGCCAATTATCTAGGAAGGAGTTGTCTACGGCAAAATCAAGCCACAGAAGCTGGCACAAAACACATGAATACCTACAATATCTACTTACACTACGTCATAAGGTTTATGGGTAGCAGGGCATCCTACCTACCTATGTAGGTATTTATACTATCTGGGTACCTGATAATTTGTCGCCTTTATATATTAGTGCATATATGAGTAATATACTAAACTTAGTGACCATGCCTTGGATGGTGGGGTTATTGTAATTACTGCCCTCTGCTGCCCTTAGTCGGAGATGTCAAATAACCGAGCGCTCTCAATTATCACCGAGATTCTCCATGCTTTGCTTCACGTGCTTACCGAGTTTGGTCACATCTTGACTGTGCGTTCCCCGTTAAATTTCTACTTCGGACATATAACATACGTACCGGACCGAGGTTGACGATATACCCGACGTAACATTGCTATGTATACGTGCTTACCTCCACGATCTCCCCCCTTAGGATCAGATTTGTAAGAGGCAACAACGGAGAAGGTTAAGAACTGCTCGTTATCTACATAGAGGGAGATGCATTTCTTGGCTATAGGCATATTGAAGACTCGCCTGTGTCTCGAGTATCAATCACGCGTAGGTTCCAATGACTTGACAGGCCACTCTCCCTAGTGTCTGCCTAGTCAAGATATTCTTCTGACTATGTGCACACTGCTCATTCTTGTGAAAAAGTACCTATCTCGATAAGTGCCAGGTTACATAGCTAAGTAAGCTGACGACAGTAAGGAGGCTAGGGCATCTACGTGGAGTGGACCTCGGGACCTACCTAGACGGGTAAGCATATGCCTGTAACGATGCGTTACAACATCAAAGGAACGCTGGGAAGGTCGTAGAAGCAGCGCAGCCCGTTGTGAGAGGAAGTTCCCATGCACAATTGAATACCTACCTGGATGAAACTATGATGACTGCTGTTGAGGCGATACCCACGGGCCGACAACTTCAACATGGGCGACTCGCCTGGAAATAAAACGGCTGCGGGGTTGCGGGCCGACGATTTAATCAACCCCCAAGTTGCACAACTAGGACAACCCACACATCTTCGGAGCTGTATACTGTGTAGGCAACGCAAGGTCAAATGCGACCGACGCCAGCCATGTTCCAATTGTGTGAGGGCGGGATCTAACTGCGTGCACCCGCCCGGGGCAGGCAGGGCTGCTAAACGGTCACGACAAGCTGTCGACACCAAAGTACTGGATCGACTTTCTCAGTTAGAAACCACCATTAGACGCCTGCAGCAGCAGGCAAAGGACCGCGAAGCAAGCTCGCACAAAGCGTCGGGCTCCACCTCGGAGCATGTCTCCTCGACAGGCGCCCAAGCTCAAGAAAGCAACAGCGCGGTTGATAATGGGAACCAAGAGACCGAAGCTGCGGGATTAGGCCGCCTAGTTATTGAAGAGTCTCAAAGTCGTTATGTCAGTAACGTACTATGGGCGGATCTGACAGAGGAGGCAAGTCCTTTTGAAAGCATACTCCTTGAAACAAGATTTCTGGCTGACAATTTATAGATCGAGCAACTGCGTGGAATGTTTGCCGAGTCCCGTCTTAGTGACGATGAATCTGCTCAACCTGATGAGAACTCCCCGTTACATGATGAAGATCGTCGAAACACGGGATCTTTGGCCACAAATGCAGCCTTGCTAGGCTACCGATCCCTTAGTCACTCTCTAAGAGACTTTCATCCTTCTACCGAGCTATCCATGAAGCTCTTTCAACTATTTAGCGACAATGTTCTCCCACTAGTGCGCATCTTCCATACAACTAGCTTAATACGCTTATTCTGGAGTGCTGCCGCCACAACCAACTCGCTCGACAAAGAAACAGAGGCACTGTTGTTTGCGATATATTATTCGGCAGTTATCAGCATGGACCCGGTTCAATGCGAAAACCTTGTAGGCCAGCCAAGGTCCGCTATGGTCGAGCGATTCAGATTTGCGACTGAGCAAGCACTGGCGCGGGCTAACTTGTTGAACACTCACAGCACGCTGCTTTTGCAGGCAGCTATACTGTACATATCAGTGTTGAGGTCCGATGATGGTACAAGAACAGTGGTACGCAACCTCTGGAGCCACTTTGCCCCTGTTCTAGTTACTCCCGGAGGCCATATTTGCCTATTAGGGGCACAAGTGTGTCTCGGGAGTACGCAGAACTTCCGAAACTTTTACCTGAAAGAGTATTTACTGACTCCAGCGGTTATAGTGGTCTCTGATCGCACTCGCGACTCATTTGGCAAGGTCGATGGGCTTACACCGAGATGGAACTGCGTTCAATCTTCCACCCTTCGAAACTGAGATGCGTCGACGTATATGGCAGCAAGTATGTATACTTGATCATCGAAGCACTGAATACCACGGTTACGAACCCCGCGTTCTCGAGAAATCAGCCTTCGAAACTCGCCAGCCGCTCAATGTGAATGATGCCGATCTTTCCAGTGACATGACCGAGTTGCCGCGTGAGAGAGAGGGCGCTACAGATATGACAATTGTCCAGGTCCGGTGCTATGCATTGGAAATTCATTGGAAAATGAAACGGTAAGCATTTTCAGCGCCTCCGGCCGTCCCTTTGCAATACAGTACGAAACACCGCCAAGTCCCGTGACTTCGGCGAATTCCATTTCCATCGGAATAATTACAACACGTAATAGCGTTACACTAAAACCATACTTAGTGCCAGTCACGCCCCCTTTCAAACTCGTGTCAAGATTATGGACGAGCACGACAAATGGGTCGAAAAGTACGTACAACGGTGCGACCCAGCACAACCATTACACTATCTTGCAAGAGAAATTTGCTACATGGCTTCAGCGCGAGTCCGATCCTCAGCATACTACACTGAGCTGAAAACTCGAAAACATAGAGCAGAATCCGGTGCTCTTCGTACCAGCAATGCCGAGGAGTCCAGTCATGGGGCTTCCGAAGTTGAGCTGGATTGTAAAACTTTGCGGGACACAATATTCTCTGACACAATCAGGATACTCAAAATGACATTGGACATAATGAAAGACTCGCGCCTCAATCAGTGGGTGTGGCACCTGAAGACTTATGTTCAATGGCATACGTTAGCTCTTGCCTTATCAGAGATTTGTATTCGACCACCCTCCCCTGAATGTGACGCAGCGTGGAATTACGCAACAGCGGTTTACGACATATGGCTTCTCATAAAATTTCGGGACGGCGGAGAACGGGGAGATAACCTTGTGAAACCCATCGGCCAGCTTATTGCTCGAGCCCGGCGCGTGCGAGAAGAACAACAGCAACAACGACAACAACCGCACCATCAGGCACAGCAGCCAGCATCGACACCTCTGGTGGGCGAGTGGATGAGTCCTGGGCAACAGATACCATCTAAGGGTCCCGACTTCCATAACTTGGACGCAATGCCTATGAATCCTGAATCCCTTCGGCCAAGCCTACCGTTGCATGCAACAACAATATCTTCATCTGATGTTTCGCTCAGTACTCCGCCCGTGTATGATTTCGGCGACTTTGACACGTTTTTAGATATGATGCCTACTGAGTTACATAATGAATGGTTCGAGTCAACGGCACAAGGTGACCCGACGAGTCTCGCCAGCCAACCCCTTGGGGCGATGCCGGCAAAGTCATTCTTCGACTCGTCATAAGTCGTAATTGATCGCATAGCTAAACGCTTTCATTACGAGCACAGCTAGGGCTGGAAGCGAATATATGGTATGTAATGACTCTATGTAGCGTCAATTTTGGATTGTAACGCCATATTACCTATTGCCTGTGGTGATTGCAGAGTCACCACAAAGGGCAGGGCTCTGCTTCGTTGTGGAGGGGTAGTCCTAGCTTCTCATACAGACTCTACTCTGACCAGATTCTTATTAATTCATATCTGTATATTGAGACATTCTTGCTCTGGGAAATGACTTGGAAACAGCAACATAGGTGATAGCACAAAAAGCGGTGTCGTTTACTCGGCATTCAGTCCCCTGGTTGTTATAAGGAGTAATGTCAAAACAAGATCAGCGCATTCTATCTTCGTGTGTATGGTTTGCCCAACCCCTATTGTGACTAACTGAGACTGATCCTATTCGGTACGAGGTGCTTTGAGTAATACTTAGTCGTTCTTTTCCGGTGGCATAGTTGAGGCCATTGATTTCACATTTCATATCTAAACAGTACATAGGTAGGTATTATCAATCTGGTAGATGAGAAGTGAACTAGATATGTGGCATCGCTCACATACCTACCCGGACCTCCCACTGGTCCTTTCTGAAGGCAGGTATACACACTTGCGCCTACCTTACACCGCAGCAACTTCCCCGTGTCAATATAGTTAGTACAATGTCGTGGGTACGCACTTTCCTTCCTGCGAGCATCAGGTACGTACCTCTACTTCACCTTCCTATCTCCTAGAGCCATCACTTCCACATTTAGTCTTGATTTCCAAGTCATCCTGCCAACCGGATTGGTGTAGGGGTTAACATTCGGGATTCTCATGTTCTATGCGAATTTCCTGAGCCAGGAGTTCGAGTCTCCTATCCGGTGGCCTCGCTTTTTACTCTTTTTCACCCTTTCTCCTTTCCCGTTCTCTTTTCTGTAGTTCCTGTGGTCCCCCTTAGCCTCCTCGTTCTTAATTTTATGCATGGTCTTGACTTTTGATCGGAGGTACACTCATATTGATTACCATATCGCTCATGTCGATATGGATTACTCTCATATGAGTCTTGAGGGATCAAGGCCCGGCGTCCGTGTTGTTGCAACCGCTCGATGCTTACTTGCATCCATTGGGCTGGGTACCGGCTAAGGTAGGAAGACTAGATATGACTAAATTGTCAAGACAAAGGTGTCAACTGGCCAATGTTATAGCAGTAGACAGGAATTGCCTACAGCCATGAAGCAGCCAAGACGGCTACCTTGAAATATGCATCAACATATATCTAGTAGTGCGACCTCTGCCGGCTGTTTATGTTTAGGAGCACCAGTTGTCAGATCGACATTAATACAGCACGTTGTACGCCCACGTAATAATTCTTTTCTTCGTCTAGGTACTTTATATCGTAGCAACCAACAAACTGCAGCGGACGACTTTACGTATCAGACCCGGTTTTTTATGTTCACCAAGAGACTTGAATCATGATAACGTATTCCTTTCACCAGCGGTAGGTCAAGGCCTTGCCTGCCTGACCAAGAATAGTCCAAACATTCTTGATATAAGGTAGCTAATGGAAACACCAAAAGGGCTAGCGATTGACAACAGGCCCAATTACCACATACATACATGTACTTTGCTCATGCTCTTAGGTAATCATGACTATGAGAAACGTCCTGGTTTGCTAGGTAACTATGGCTGCTGAAAAGAGGATACTAAGAAACGTCACTAGCCTCAGACTCTCTAGTAGTTGTCTTATGTGAACGTTTGGAAGCCATGATCAATTGCTAGGTTTGCTGGCCCCGTGGGAGACAGTGAAAATACCCTGGTTTCAGTCGAGGTCTGAGCTTATGAGAGACAAGGGCAGTGCAGCGCATGAATCTTAGGTACATGTCTACCAAGGTAGCTGCAACCGGTATTCCAGTGTATGCCTATGATTAGATTGATTGTATTCCCTGAATAGAGGTAGGATTGCATGTAGGCAATGGATAGAAAAATCAATGAGATGTTGGAGATTGAAATGGACTTATTATGGACAGTGCCAACGCACTACCCCTCACAGTGCTAGAAAGTACGAAACGCAGTCACAAAGTGTGTTGAGTAGAGATAAGTACTTTCCCATTCAGCTGCCATATATATCTACCTACCTAAACTTCAATAGTAGGTTACCTAGGTAGTAAGACCATGAGATATCTTCGTTTGATCAAGAAGGAATATGAAGGGTACCTTAGATGGAATGTCACCATTGAACCAGGAACTGCATGGATAGGTCGAGGTACCTCCCATTCAGTATATAGGTACCTACATTGTACCTACCCCGGTGTAAGTACCTATGCATGCCCAAAGGATAGGTAAGTACATGTAGGTAGCATGGTCTAGCCGGGTCCCATTCAACATTTGGCTACGTCAACACAGTGTTACCTATCCCGTGCCCCCGGCACTTCCCGCCTGTAGCCCCTCCAAACATCAACCGTCCTGCTTGAACATTGATATGAGTGTTTGAACCACCGAGACCCAAGCTATCCAGTTACCATTCGCCCTCTCTGCATACTTCATGAAGATGGCTTGATCAGTTAGTCTACTATCCTCTCTCCCTCTCTATATATATATCCATGGTGCATTTGACCCTCACTACGTCCCACGTCCCCTCTCCTCGCTTCTGACGACATCTTCGATTGCCATCTGTACCTAGAGGAGCTCCCTTCCATCTTTCCCCACCATCAGCTTGCCTGTCGACTTACTTGTTGAGTCGCTCTATTTAACTACCAGAGACGGAGAGAACCGAACATCCAAACCTCAAGAACGCTTCATCGCATAGCTTGTCACCGGCGCCTATTGCCTCTCTGAGATCGCACCTACGCTTCCACTACCTCGACATCACCGCACAGTATCTAGCTTTGGCGGTGTAGCTTTCACACAAGGGCCTCTACGCTCCCTATTAACGGTTGCACATCCGCTGTGGACACACCGCCTCCTGCCTACCTCTATGGGTGACGGGTGAACGAGCTGCCGGCTGTGAACATCTGCATTGCGCGCTACACCACCTCGTGGATTGTGGACGCCATGGAGGACGATCAAGTTGCGACTTTCATGACGGTGACGGGCGTGGATTCTCAAGATGTTGCACGAGGTTACCTTCAGATATCAGGTGGCGAGGCGATGCAAGCCATTCAGACATTTTACGACAACCCAGAGTTACAGTCGAGCTTCGCTGCGTCCTCGGCGCCTCCTGCACCGGCTACCTCGTCATCTCGCGCCCGCACCAGCGGTCCTGAAAACCGAGCAAGCTCCCGCGACGTCATAGAAATCGAATCCGACGACGACGATGTACCAATGGTCGACAACGACAGTGACCATGAAGATGTCGCTGCCGTAGCTAGAAATGCCCAAGAAGAGGAAGATGCCGCTATGGCGAGGCGATTACAAGAAGAACTTTACGGATCAGGTTCAGGTGCTGTGGACGACGGCATACGAGCTCCTATAGCTCAGACAACAGAAACACTAGCCGGTCCTGACCTGTCATGGGGGCCAATAGATGATCATGATGAACAGCTAAGAGCTCTTCGAGCTCGTCAACAACGGCGAAGTAGGTTGGTTCTGGCGAATATTGCTTGTATATATACTGATCTTCTTTACAGACCGCAACGCTGGTAACCCGTTTGATCAAGCGCCCTCAATATGGGATGATACCTCTGCACCGCCAATACTACCGAATACGCGATCCGATCAGGGCGCATCCCGTGCAGCGCATTTACGCGATCTATTCCGACCACCCCACGAATTGATGAGTGACGCGACATGGGACGAAGCGAGAGACGAAGGCAAGGAAGAAAAGAAGTGGATCATGGTTAATCTCCAGGATCTAGACATCTTTCAATGCCAAGTCTTGAATAGAGACGTGTGGAAGGATGAGAATTTAAAGGCTTTGATTAAAGAGCACTTCATTTTCTTGCAATACGACAAACGTGAGCTGAGAGCTCAATCATACGTCCAGCTCTACTTTCCAAACGGTGCCCACGAGAATGGTGACAACTTCCCCCACGTTGCCATCATTGATCCTAGGACCGGGGAGCAAGTCAAGGTCTGGTCCGGAATCCCCTTTCCTTCCGCAGGCGAACTTTATGGTGACCTGACCGAGTTTCTCGATCGGTACAGCTTGGCGTCTAACAGCAAGAATCCTGTCGTCCAATCTAAGCCGAAGCGCCAACAAATCGACGTAGGTCGATTGACAGAAGACGAAATGCTGCGCCTAGCTTTGCAGAACAGCTTAGAGAATCAGGATGGCTCATCGGGATCGAATCTACAGGATCCAGATATGCTCACGAGGTCTAGCGATGACTCCGGAAAGGGGAAAGGCAAGGCTGATGAAGTAGTAGACCTCACAGGTGACTCGGCCCAACCATCTCATGGGGGGTCTGATAACCCAGCCGAGCTCGCCTTTTCCCAAATCGCATCAACCAACCCACATATAGAGCCAGAGAATAACCCAGCAACAACAACGAGAATACAGTTCAGACATCCTACGGGACGCATCATTCGCCGTTTCGCAGTGGCTGATACAGTCCGTCGTATCTACGAATGGCTAAAGGCAGAGCCATTTGAGGGCAAGGAGGGTGTGACATTCGAGCTGAAGGCGATGCCGGCAGGTGCGGATCTGATCGAGAAACTGGACGAGACTATCGAGGAAGCCGGCTTGAAGCAAGGCACTGTTATGATTGAGTTTATCGAAGAGTAATACAAGGTTTATGCTGCACGAGGGGCAAGCGTGTGTATAAGGCTATAATAATGCATTCCCCGACGGTGTTTGCAAGGTATTCGCATCATTCTTCTAGGAAGGTTTAAAGGGCTACATGATTCCTCATAGATAGATGCCACGGCGCTTGGCTGCGTTACTTCTAGACTTTCGACAGCCTGCAATATCGAGGCAGAGATATCCTTCGTCCCATACAATCGCCTGTTTACTTCTGTTACATTTGATTACACAATGCAATTGTCTGCAAGTTCCCTACCGGTACATTGGAATTCTCATCATTTGCCTACACCACCTGCCTGGTTCACAACCACGCACCCTCTCCTGTCTCCTCACAGGGATAGGGAAGCTTACTACAAAGCAGCGCCACATTAATAGGACTCATAGATTACGATATTCAAAGACAGCACGCGGGAAATTTTCTTCATCCAAAACGGAACAACTTAAAAATGAGCACCACACCCGAGTTGATTCAATATTAGAACCATGGTGAATACTAAAAAAAAAAAAACCTCTAGCAAATACATCAATGGTTGATAGAGAGAGAGACGCACACGTTGATACCAACAAAAGAAGTATGCAAAAGGTAGGTATAGGAGGAATTGAACCTCCAAGCGATGGACTCGCGGGGAATCGAACCCCGGACCACTCCCAATTTGCTTGTAGACATTTCATGCTACATGTGAAGCATGAAAGCTGATACGATGCTAAGGGAGTATTATACCACTAAACCACAAGCCCGTGTGGGATATGAAAAAACTATGCGTAAATGGGTCTCATATAGCTAGCAAATGTGCGCGGTTTGCCGATTGGTGCACATTTCTTTCACTTAAGGATTGAGTCGAGCTTCTGATTCGTGGTGATGGGTGGGGTTTCTCAGGCGGGACTCGTGATTGGAGATTCTCAGATTGGTCTAGGGTACAGGTGTAAGTATTGAATATTTTCTGCATGGCCTTTTATTTATCCTACTCTTTGGAGAAAAGTGCATGTTCAGTTCGGCGGGTATGGCGAGGTCCAGCCATGCGAACCGCCGCTGGGCGTTTCCCCAGAGTTCCTCGCGCCAAAAGCGCGTCCCAAAGATCTCGACGTCCCGAGTCTCGCTGGTGTCGTATTCCGGCGCAGCTAAGGTGTGCCAGTACTGGGTCTTGAGGCGCTCCTTGTCGTAGCGAGGGTCGTTCTCTATTGTCCTCGCATCGGGATCCGAACATCCCCATAACGTCTCATTTGACTCGCTATCGAGACCCAGGCACCGCCTTTTAGGATTTCTCCCTCGAAGTATGCTGTGGCCGGTAGCATGATGAACGCCGAAGTACCGGAAGATATCCCGCTTTGTTATCTTCTTGTCGACAAGGTCCCCGTGGGCTTCGAAGAATTCTACCGTTCCTCTGATTTTTGCCCGGCGAGGCGTGTCGAATTTTGGAACTCCCATTTTAAGTCAAATGTCGTGGGTGGTTTGTATGTTTCAATGCGATAATCGTATTATTGTCAATTGGTGATCCCGTCTCGGCCCACGCTATATAGACGTGTGCTGGGTTACGTCATTGGTGTTGTCGACTTTGGATGACGTTTGGGTAATGGGGATAGTCGATAAACGAAATGAGAGGTGTAAGGGGTATGTGGAGGCCATCTGGTGCATCTTACCATTATTGTCTCGCAATACGTCAGAATCACCTCTTCCCACGTCGTCCTACACAATACGAATTGTTTCCATGTTCCAATCCGAATATGACAGGCCCTTGACACGTTGATCATCGAAGAACAAGAGGCCTAGTCGACAGTGTGTCGTAGAGTCTTTCTTGTCTTGTTCCAAGATCAGAGCAGTGTTATGTCGAACATTGTCGGGGGTTTTCTGTACGTGCAAAAGAGCACACCAGACTTGACACTTGTATTGGATATGATTTACCCCGGATTCTGTACTGGAAGCTCCAAATGTTTCAGTGCTCCTACCGCTCTCATAAGACTCAGTAAGTATTTGCCGGTCCAAAGCTGCCTCGCCAATGAACCGATTTGACTCTGAGTCGATGATGAGGGCTGGAAACCGCGGGTGTTCTCCCCTCGTCATCGTCACTGTCCCCATGTCGCCGTAGCTAAATTCCGTCCTATTTTCGACGTACTCTGCAGACCAACACAGTGTTAGCTTCTTCACTCGCGCGCGAAGCGTAAGAAGCCCGGTGGTCACACTTCCGCAAGGGTTTGCTTCATCTGCTGGGGTGCAGGAAGCATCCAGTACCTCGATACCCTCGGTGACTATGTGCTGTGAAAATGCAGCCCAGGAACGATACTTGAGGCGGACTGTGCCGACGGATGCCCAAGACCACGATGGCTTCTGATCTCCTGCCTTGCTCACAATGCGAGAGTCATTGCTGGCCACATACCACGCCAAACCAAGTTGAAGGTCCTCTCGCCAAAGCCCTGCCAAATATGTTGCGTGATGGGCTTTTCGAAATAAATCTGCAAGACCAGAAAGAGCACGGAGTTGGTCTGTCGGGAACGACAAATCCTTAATGCTGTATTCTTCCATAACCGAGTACCAAGCATCAAAGTGATTCCACCTAAACCAGTTTTCCCTCGGCGTGCAGCCCATCTGTGCAGGAGCGTAGAGCCATAACCTCAGTTTGTCTTCACAGGTCGCTCTACCTTGACTCAATGCAGACTTTCGGGGCTGTGGAGCAGGCCTTGTCTCGGATGCTTCGCTTACTGCACACTGCCAGCTGATCTGTTCGCCAAATGACAAGCTTCTAGTCGAGAGGATCTCTTCCTGGAGGACCCAGCCCCTAGTCTTTAGGTAGTTCGGGCCAGTGATGATCGTGCCCAAGGTTACCTGCTCAGATATCACATCTTTACCGGTTGCTGTGTTAATATTAATGACACACGGCTGATACAGGTACGGGTCACGCTTTTGGAAGAGACCGGCGAAGACATCGCGAGCCCCCTCGGCGAAAATAGTAAAAGTGGCGTGGCGGTAGATCTCTCCCATGACAGCCAGCTCACGCTCCAAATCTCCATTGTCGTCTTGTATGATACATAGCGCATCTATCCAGATATATCTGTAGCCTAGCTCCCGCGTAACCTGAAATGCATGAGCAAAGGTTTTCGGCACAGATTCGAGCGGTATGCGGTCCTGATGATCCTTAAGGGTTGCCCGGGTGGTCCTAAACCTCTCACCTTGGCCCCACACGTAGCTCAAAGTGATATACTCTATATCTTTGTCATCCGTGACTATCAAGAGAAACGGACGCATGGGATCTTGGGTGTCGACTAGGCGCGTAGGCACAAAATTTACATGTCGGTGAGAGCTCCCGATAGCACACATGTCGTGATTTTGAAGACAATCCTTTATCCAGAGATGGGCTAGTTCCATGTTCTCATGTGAGCCAGTATGATGAGGCGGAAGTTCTCTAGATAACGGAGCCTCTCTGCCCCTGCTATGCCTGAGAATAGGGTTCTCTAAGGATTCCGATGCATTAAGTTGAATCCGTTTCCTTTTCCTACTCGGTCGGCTTGTACTGTGCTCGTAGTCCAAGGTGCGATATTGACCTATGCGATCGTTAGTCGAGCACAGCTTGGGGCTCTCTGATACTACTACTTGGAAGAGCGTCTATGGCTGACAGAGTTCCGAAACCCAGTCGGCTATGAACAAGAATAGGAGGGGAACTTGTGCCAGTGACTATATCGCTGCCGGACGGCCATCGTCGCTTCAGCACCATGAATGCTTCTAAATAGTTACATACGTCGTCTTCAACCTCGATTTTGCCTAGTTGGCTGCTGATGAGAGTACATAGCGCACACCGCTGAGTGAGGGAGAGCGAGTACGATTCCTGGCTATGGTGCAAGATGTAGAAGCCAGTCTTCTTGTCTTGAGCCAGGAGAGGCTCAAAGCTCACACCTTTGCATCTTTCGCATAGCATGGCGACTTTGGAGATCGTAATCGTGATCTCGCAATTCATATATATGATAAAACTCAACACCCTCTCCCTCTTTTCCTTCATTTGTATTTGTATTGCTATTATGCCGATGCACGTCTGACTACCACAGCGCGGATGAGAGGGGTACTCGCTGACTTTTGGTACCAACTGCCGGTTGCACTGAATTACAGGTGGCGGCATTATTCTGTTGTTCCGGGCCTTGGCATGAGAACACCACCAAAAGTTGTCTCAATAGGTGTTGACCGTGGTTCCAAAAGCAAGAACGTACGAACCTATTGGAATGTGGCATACCTTGCAAGAAAGATACCTCAGGTGATTTACTATACCTAGGTAATAAGGTTTATAAGCCTTTCGTTTCAAAGCACTTAGACTAGGCAGGCATTTAGTCTGAAGGTGGGTTACATGATGTTGCTGACTTATGTCTGCCTCACGCAAGTCGGTAACATCAGATTACGAAGTACAACATACTAGTATATAGTAGACTATCTGTAAAACCCAACTAGACATCTTCTATATGATGTATCGGCGAAGAAAAAGCACCACTTCCACCTGTTCCAACTTCTAATAAAGCTTAAACGGGCCTTGCAGACCAGATATCTTCCGTCGTTGGTGGAAGGACTTAACGCATCATTTCCTCATTTTCCGCCTGCCGTGGTTATTCAACGGTAAGGCAAATAACCAAGTCCATCCGCGATACCCAGCAAGTCTAAACCCAACGCCGAGTACGCCAATCCGACATATATCTCATTACTCATTTCACTTCAACCTCTCTTCCTAGAATGTATGTCTCTGACGTGTCTGCGTAAATCATTGGATCGGGTAAACGCTTTGTTAGGGCATACATCACATACAAATGGCCGCTCGCCGTAGTGACTCCTCACGTGAGCGTCCCGATTCGCTTTACGAGTGAATGTCTGTCCACAATCCGGGCAGGGAAATCTTGCGTCCTCGACAAGTTCCCTTGGCAGCTGAATAAATGTCGACCCAGTAGTTTCTTCAGGGTGGTACTGCCTGATATGTTTGTCACGATCCTTATTCGTCGAAAATCCAAAGGCGACCACCGAGCATCCCGGTTTTGGGCAGTGATAGGGGCGATCATGTCTCCGCAAATGATTATCTCTCCCCTCTTTAGTCTCGAAGCCCTCATAGAAATAATCGCAAATGAGCCGATCACATTTGAATAAGAAATCGCCGTAAAGCTCCTGTATCTCATCTTGAGTGCCGATGGTTTCCAGTATCCCTCGAGTCTGTTTTAACGAGGTCTTAAGTGAAGGGAGGCTCAACTTGTTTCGTTCTTTGAAGTGAGCCAACTGCTGATGAGAAAAGTGAGCCCAAATAGTGACCAGATGCTCGTAAAAAAAGCATCCGATGAATTCTCTACAATCTTCCCTGGCCCGTTGAGTTCGTTCTTCGGTATTAACGGGAATAGAGAGCTCATCACGATATACTGAAGCAAACTGGAAGATAGCTTGTGAAAGATAGTCCACATTGTGGCTGAGTTCATGTGGCCCAGCTCTGATGACGGCCTCGAGGTGATGTCCCCATTTTGCTAAAGCATAATCCTGAAACGCATAGTAGCCTTGATGGGTAAAATTTTCCAGTCGGTCCTCATCCAGGCCCCTCTGGAAACACTGGGAAGACAGATAACGTAGGCAGGTTGTTGTTAAATCACACTCAATCAACGTCATATTGAGACCCTGAGTACCAATAACGTGCCTAGATCGATATTAGAACAGCTCACGTCACCAAGCAGTTTATATGCACTTACAACTTTGCAGTCGAGTGACAAAACATGATGCGGTTGCCTAGCTTTTGCACAAGCGAGCCGCATATCTCCCGAATATCGTCTCTAAGCTTCTTATTGTGATAATCCATTGCAAACGATGCTTCAGATTCATTTATCACCATACATAACACGGCCTGTATTTCGTGCCAGTTTAGTGGCCGTTTTGCACAGGCTAACCAGCCAAAAATCTTGACTGCCATGAGCCACTGGTTCTCTCCTAAATCGCGGCGTAGCCGTTCAATGATTTTATGATACCTATGTTCATGTGAGGTCGAATTACTACTGAGTTTCAGTATTGTCACGCGGGACCCAACTTACGCATCACGAAGATTCTGTGGGAAGTAGTCTTCTTGTAGTTGTTGTTTTACACACTCAACCGTGGGTTGCTTGAGGAGGTTTTCCATTGTAAGTGTTGCGAATAAGAACATACCTAACGTCAAAATGTTAGCATTGCCAAACAAAGGATTCTAGGCTGTAGGGTATTCCAACCATCCGACTTAGCAATTGTTCGCGCTTGGGCAGAGTGAAGCTCCTCTTCTGTCAGACCAAACTTTTCTTTCAGTCTTTTCGACTTCTCAGCCAGAAACAATTGTATATCTTTCTGGACGGCGTTTCTCTCCAGTTCTATCACAATAGCCGATTCCATACGCTTCAGCTGTTGATAAGCTGCGAGATCATGGCCAAAAAATATCACACGAACCTTGCCAGGCTTGTACGCATCACATTTGTCCACAAGCCCGACAAAGAACTGCAAAAGGGGCTTGCGTTGCGGTGTCTCAATTTCATCTACACCGTCGATTATGATGAAGTGGCTGATATCTGCGTTGCAAAATAGCCCGATGAGTGCTCGCGCTACAGTCTCGTCATTGAGCATTTCGCTCCCCTTTAGCGTCTTCTCATAACATGACGGAAGTAGGTCTGGATAATGCTCCAACATCTGAATCAGAAGCGACTTGTAGATCGCTAAACAGTTGTTTTGATTCGGGTCATCCTCACGGCAATAGAAGTAACTGGTTTTAAAATCTGGACGGTGCTCCTTACAATGGTCAATGAGCCGCGATGCTAGTATTGTCTTGCCTATTCTCGATGAATTTAGCATGTGGCCCATGTGAGTGTAGTGGCACATAGACCAGCTAGGAGGACTGGACTAACCGGCGCCCTTTTTCCCACTTAAGCACAAGATTGACGTTTCTGGTGGTTCTCCGTGTATCCAATTCTCGACAACGCCGTCTTTCACGATCCAGTCGGTTGTTCCTGGAAACTCAGCTCTCATGCTAGTGAACTCTGTGTGGAAGCGGCACTGTAGGCTTGTTGCCGACACCCACTTCCTGAAAGCAGCAAACCTCTGCTCCTCTCTGTACTGTTCCTGTTTTTTTGCGTCGGACAATAACTTTTCTCGGTCCTCTTCGTATCTACGTATGTGCATCTCTAAGTCCTGGCGATCGTTTTGATAGTTTTGCAAGTGGTTGTTGAGCCGACGAGACATATCACTCGAAATCCGATAATGTTCGTTGGCCTTCTGGTAATGGTGAGCTCGTAGTAGGTCTTCCAGAGCCTTTCGGTGTTGGTCGAAGCCTTTAAGTATATCCTGGAAAGAGTCTTGATGGTAGTATCTCCAATTTGTGTGGAACGTTGCTTTCCAGTCATGGCCACTGAAAAGCTTCAATAAACTTTTTTGGAATTGCAACAAATCTTGGTACATATACGCCAGACAGATGGATACCTCGGGCTTCTCGATCACGAGAGCATTGTACGATCCTACCCACGGTAGGCGAGCGCCGAGTCCTTTATAAGACTGAAGGATCTCATCGAGTGCTTTGACGTCGTCCTTAACCACCTGGAGTTCTGTTAATGGGCTGCATGGCGATTGACAACTCAGGGGCAGTCTTACATGTAGGACATATTTTACGGGACCCCAAACACAAGCCGTCTGTTCTTGTGTGAGACGGAACGTGTCAGCAAATACACCGAAAGCTTTAATGAACAAAATGATCCTTGAGAGATCGGTTAAAGATTTACGGCGTTCCTGAGAAGTTTGAATCTCCAGGATTTTGATCTTCAGGTCGTCCAGTCGTGTTTGCAAGAATTTCTCGAATAGACCAGGGGGTTGCAACTCCCTGAATTGGTCGAGGGATGACTTGATGACATCTGCGGCTGAATACATGGCCCGAGATGGTCATTCACTGAAATGTCGGGTGGACACATAGAGCGCAAAGTAGCTACTCTTAAAACAGAGGCTACCATTTTCACTGCAATTTTAGACGGAGAGAGGAGTTGGAAATGATATATAGGCAGAGCTGTCGCTCCCCCAGGCCCTACCTACGACTCTCCACCATCACCGAAGCAAGGCGAAGGCCAAGGCAGATTTCTCCAACCAGCCGAAAAGGCTGCATGCGCCACGCCACATACTTCAAACAGAGTGCCTAACTACCTACCTACGAAGTAAGTAGGTAGTAGGAATGGGCATATCAACGGTGAGATTGCAGTCCCCGTCTCCTGCAGCCTGCTACAGCGATATGCACATTAGGCACAAGCTGTACCGGGGCGTTCTGGATATCCCATGAACATGGATAGATAGGTAGTACGGGTACGGTCAACGCCTTGGGTGATGTCTGGACGTACGAAGTATGATGAAAGTGGCGGTGACATGATACTGACAGGACAGGAGTTTCCGTAGCCTGCAGCTGCAATCAGCGATCAGAATAATTACTGGTGCTAGACTGGTGCCTATGAGTTTTCTGTGGGGGGGGGGGGGGGGGGGGGGGGTGGGGGGGGGGGGGGGGTTACAATGGAGTGAAAATAAAAAACAAACAAAAAAAGAAGGGGAGTTACAGGTTGTTCGAG